>NW_021703782.1:21282931-21287863 GCF_005190385.1 Monodon monoceros | reverse complement strand
GGTTACTGGGGGCACCCTGCGTCTGGGGGTCTGCAGAGGTTACTGGGGGCACCCTGTGTTTGGGGGTGTGCAGAGGTTCTTGGGAGGGGCACCCTGTGTTTGTGCAGAGCTGTGGGAACTCACAAGCTCCTGCCTCCTGTTACCAGGACAGGATTGCTTTTCCTGAAAAAGGGATTGATATTAGCGTGGGTTTAACTGCCAGCAAATACGAGGAATTTGTACCTTAAGCTTTCCCTGGAAATGTGTCATTCCTGGTATGGTTGTGGAGCTTTTGTGTCTGTTTACCGCTCTCTCTCCTTCACTGGTTCCTTGGAAATCACCAGGGTCACTCTGGCATCCACCAGACAGGGCTACAGGAAGATTTGTCTTGATGTTGCTTTATAAATAAAGGGAGGTCTGAATTGAAAGCCCAATTACATGCTTACCGGTGTGAGTTCGCTGTGTTAAATATCAGTCCATAGCATAAATTCCTTGTAATGTCTTAAATTTCTAGATGAGGCAGGGTCACTCACTGAACATGTGCTTTGCCAGAGCCTGCTGGTTACCTCCCCCGACATCCATTCTCTATTCCTCCTTAGTAACAAGAGCTCAAAGTTTTATCTGAGCTCATTACGGCAGTCAGTGAAAGACCATGTCTCTCAGCTTCTTTATGGCTACGTGTGACCGTGTTCCTACATCCTCCTCCATGAGATGTGGCCCCAAGCATTGTGTGGACTCTGGAGGAGCCCCTGGTTCAGCCCAGCTTCCCTGGGGAACAGCCTGCAAAGCATACGTATAGAGGCTTTATTGGGACGTGTCATCCCAGGACAGTGGGATTCAGGAAAATTGACTCTGCAGCGGGAGAGACAGATGGCAAACACAGGAGATGCCTTACTGAACTGTCCACAGCTTCCCAGAGAAGCGTGGCAATTTACTTGGTCATATGGAACTCCCCTCCAACAGAACAGTCCATCTAAGGGAGGGAGGGAGACCAGTGTAACTGCCAGCATCCTGTCTCAAACCTCTTATTTTTCAAATTTTGACCCATGGGATACAACCCCCTACTTCCTGTCCTGTTTGTATCACTGCTGAGGTAGCCTTGGGGAAGGCCAGGTTCTACCACTAATGGTGTGAGGCTTCATCTGAGCCCAGAAGTGAGGAGAAGTGTCAGAGCCTTTGTGGGTACCAGAGTTGCTATCATCCTCTGTGGTGGGAACAGTAGAAGCTGTGATGCAGCCTGCCTTTACCTCAGAGACAGTTGAGACAGCCAGTCTAGGAGAGGAAGTGATAGAGCAGCAGCCAAGCCCTAGCAAATCTAGGGAAGGACAAAAGCTGGGTTTAGCACATCTCCTTAAAAGGAGTGAGTGTGCCCTGGAATGCAGATGTGATGGCTGGAGCTCTGGTAGCTATTTGGAAGCCCAAGGAAGAGGGCAAAATGTTAACAATGGCTATGTAATCTAGAACAAAGCTTGTGTTCCTGATAGCATTTTGAAATTACACTACTAGTTAACTGAACTGGTGACCTCAACACTTCTTTTACTAGTTTTACTGTCTTTTACACAAAAGAGAAACTTTTATTTCTTTTAAGCTAATGTTATATTTCTTTGTATTTAAAGCCCAAACTAATTTAAACTACTATAGAACATGGTAATTATCTGTTGGATGAATGAATAAATACCCTGGTTCATTAACACTTGTCATATATCCAGAATAGTAGATTTATTGCAGTATATTTGACACCAGTGTTTGTCCTCTGCACCTGTGCAAATCCTGCCTGTCGCTAAGGCTGGGAAAGGTCCTGACCCAGCACACATTGATCTTGCCAGTCCCTGCATTATAGCATTTTTGTTTCTTCCTGTTTCCATATTTCCCCACGTTTTCTTTTCTCAAATCAGCACCCCACCCCTCCACCTGCATCCACCCAGCAAATTATTCTTCTTTGTCTAAAATTCCCTGTAAATGCTACTTGCTTGTGAAGCCCTCCAGCATCCTCATGGGCAGGGAGCCCTTACTTGTGTTCCTCCAGCACTCATAGCACACACAGTCCCCTCTCCTTCCCTGCCTGGCTCCCTGAAGTTCTCTCTCCTCACACCTTCCACTCTTCCTTTCCCTTCCCACTCTCTACTGAAGATATGACATATCTTCCATAGAGAAAACACAAGCCTCCAGATATGAACCTGCACAAGCCCCCTGCCACATTGGTCAGCCTCTGTGTGTAGCCCTGGGTGCCGTCCTCTCTCCTGGGTGATGCTTCAGCCTCCCATGGGGTGAGGACAGCCTTCATCACTGGGGTGAGTCATCAGTGCTCCTACAGAAGGACAGAGTCTCCATCATCTTCCACACTCATTTGCTCTCCTTAACTTTGCTGTAGCAATTTCCCCTTTACTCTTGCACCATCAATTTTCCTATCTGTGGAATCATTCCCATTAGCATATAAACATGCCATAATAGATCTCCTAACCACTCTTTCCAGCTGCTGCCTCATTTCTCTGCTCCTCTTTACAGCAAAACTTCTTGAATGATTCTCTGTTTTCACTTCTCTTCCCATTCTCCCTTGAGTCCATTCCAGTCCGAATTTTTTCCCCTTCAAGGTCACCTTTGACCTTGACATAGCTAAATCCAGTAGTCAGTCCTGGCTCCAGCTATCTATTGCTGCATGACAAGGTGCCCCCCAATTTAAACAACAATGTATTGCTATGAATCATTATGATTTTGTTAGTTGACCAGGCCCAGCTGGATGGTTCTAGGTGGGCTTTTTGTGTGGTCGCTGTCAGATGGCCCCCGAAGGTGAGATTGGGCTGGGCATCCAAGATGGCACACTCACCCAGCTAGCAGTCGGTGTTGCCTATGGGCAGGGAGCTCAGCATGACCCTTGACCATAGCACCTGCATGTGGCCTCTCCATGTGGCTTGGGATTCTCATTGAGTGGCGTTGGGTTCCACAAGAGAGTATTCCAAAGGTGAGCATTCAGGAGACAAAAAGCAGAAACTGCCAGGTCACTTATGGGCTCCACCTAAGCAGATGCGGGATCCTTTTGCTGGGTTTTGATGGTCAAAGTGTCATTGGAACCATTCGGATTCAAGAGGGAGGGTGAAAAATGAACTTTGCCTCTGAAAGGGTGACAAGGTCACATTGTAGAAGAGCATTTGGCATGGTGGGTCCCTCCCTCCCTTTGAAGCACAGTCTTCAGTGCCTTCCTGGACACACTCTCTGCATCTCCCATCCCACTAGCTGCTTGTTCTCAGCACCTTTCCTGGATCCTTCCACACGCCCAGTGTCTACACATTGTCACTTCCCAGGGCATGATCCTTGGCTCTTTTCTGTCCGCAGCTTCTTCTAGATCATCTAATCTAGTACTGTGGCTTAGAGTGGCACACAGATGTCAAGGCCTGGGGTAGGTTGGATGGGGTCATAGTTGCCATGAGGCAATGCTATCGTGGATGCACCCATAGGTAACTGTTCTGTGGTTCAGAAGGATGGGGCTTCTTCCCCAAAGGATTTAAGGGGGGTCTGTACACCAGGGTGGTCTCTCTAAAGTTAAAGAGAAATGGAATGACCCCATGGCAGATCTCACAGCTGCTCCCAAACGTGGAGATCTACATTGTACCTGCCTGAGAGAGTGGCACATCCTGGACTCTTGGATTTGCTGTGATCAAGTGAAACATGAGTGGAAGTGACGTGTCCCTTCCAGGCCTGGAGGTATTTATTTACCAGTGCTTGCCTCTCTTCCTTCCCCTGCCTCCCTAATCCAGGAAGCAGGTATTGATACGGAGACACCGTTGGTGGCTCAGAATGCCAGTCCCACAGGCAGAGAAATACCTGGTCCCCTGGCAGGCTTGAGATGACTGCAAAATGAATGCTGGCTGTGCTAAGCGACTGAGATGTGGGCTGGGTCGTTACTGCAGCATAATCGGCCTGTCATGACATGTGTAACACCTAAGAGAGCTTTTCAGAAAAATAGGGCATATTTGTTTTTTTCCCCTCTATCTAAGCAGATAGGAACCTTTCCACACTCCCAGACCTCCAGCTCCCCAAGTATAGAACAAGAGAAAATGAAGATCCTGAGTTCCTAAACATTCTGGATGTGACTTCTAAAGCGCTAAAGATTCACTAACATTTGACCTCTATATGTAAGTGTCCATCAAGTAACTGACACATGTCTTACCTATGAGGCTGATTACAGAGGTTCAAGGCAGAGTCCAGTCCTGTCTCTAGCTGAGATAAGCCGAACACACCCAAAGCCATCACATATGCAGTTAGAGAAGAGATGCAGGCAATCAAATCCAAGCATTTGTTGAGCATGTGAATATAAATGAATATAAATGAGACAATGCCTGCTTTCTAGGAGTTCCTGATACGATGGGGCCTGTGATATGCTCATTCATTCATTCAGCAAGTATTTATTGAGTGTCTGCTATGCACAGGCTACGTTCCGGGCACCTGGGATACAGCAGGCAACAGAATCGATTGAATGAAGCCTCTTTCCTGAAGCTCTCACTTCCTGGGTGGGACACAGTACAATCAACAGTACATGGCATATCTACATGGCATATGGTGATAAGATCTATGAGGAAGAGTATCAAAGTATGGTCAGAGATGCCTCATGAAAGGAGGTATTTAAGCAGAGACCATAAGTAACATGAGTGAGACAGCCACGTGGGTTTCTGGGGAGAGAGTGTTCCAGGTGGGGATATGAGAATGCAAAGACCATGAGGCAGGAACTCGCTTGGAATGTTGGAGGAAAAGCAGAGATTCTCAGGGACTCTGGAGCATGGTCAGTGGGGTGGAAGGAAGCAGGAAGAGTCTGGGGACCACCGTGTGGACTTAGGTTAACAGCCCAACCTGTGAACAACCTTGTCACACATTGTCACTTCCCAGGGCATGATCCTTGGCTCTTTTCTGTCCACAGCTTCTTCTAGATCATCTAATCTAGTACTGTGGCTTAGAGTGGCA
>NW_021703782.1:21159552-21282921 GCF_005190385.1 Monodon monoceros | reverse complement strand
AGTTGCCATGAGGCAATGCTATCGTGGATGCACCCATAGGTAACTGTGCTGTGGTTCAGAAGGATGGGGCTTCTTCCCCAAAGGATTTAAGAGGGGTCTTAACAACATCATGGTTGCCCTACCAGGGCTGACTCTTATGAGGTGATGAGCATATTGACACCAGCCTGATCCTGTATGCTCAGGGGGCCGACTGTAGCTCGCACTCTGATGGAAAAGGATTTAGCAGTTCTTTAAAAACGTTTGTAGTACAAACATCAATAGAACACCGAGTAAAAATGGAGGAAAAGCCTCATCTCTTTGTAAATGTCTTAAAAGTCACATAGCTTTATTTCATATCCTTAAATATTTAGACAGAGTTTAGAGATTCAAATGCACTTTTTTGTCTTCTTAAAGCATCCAGGATCTCCTAGTTCCTGCTCTGCACGGGTTGAGCTGTTCTCTTGAAATGTTTTTTTCATCTCTGACTTCCTGGAATGGGTTTGCTTAAGGAAATAGTCTTGGAGTTTGGCTTTAACCCTGGCATGCTCGTGGGAACCTTATTATGGAAGCAGCATATCCTATGAGCACCTGCACTGCAGGGCTATTTTCCTGACCCCAAGACTGCTGGCCCGTTTGCTTGACCCCTGGCTGGAGGAACACCTCTACTTCTACTTGTGGGACAGGCATCCATGGCTGCACTCTGGTCCCTTGGGAAGACAGGGGCAGGGATCCAAAGTTTCAGGGCAAAATAATAATCTGAAAAAGATACATTCATCGGAGGTCAGTTCCCAGTTCCTGAGGATATAGTTATTGCTCTCCATTTTAAATTGGATTTTTCCTTGAGGATGTGGTATTTAAGAACAAATCATTATCCGTGTAGGTTTCTATGGAAGCTCCCTGGATCCTTGTGGTGAAATTAGACCAGACAAAGAAATGAAGGGAGGAGCAGATGGGCCCATTTTCCAATTTAGGTTCAAGTTGGTCTCAAGGAGAAGTACAAGGACAATTAAAAAGAATCTAAAATGTCATCTTCGCAGTATGCTCTGATTGGTTTCTATCTAAAATGTCATCTTCGGAGTATGCTCTGATTGGTTTCCATGGAAAGAGCTGTCTTTCCTTTGTTATCACATTCCTGTGGTGAAATGGACCTGCTCATGGGCTGTACTTCACTTGATTTGGGTTGAGGAAAGGTAGTGAGGGCATCTTATGTGATGTTATGAACCAAATTCTGTCCCCCCAGATTCATCTGGTGAAGCCCTAACCCCCAATGTGACTGTATTTAGATATAGCCTTTAAGGATGTAATTAGGGTTAAGCGAGGCCATAAGGGTGGAGCCCTAATACAGCAGGACTGGTGGGCCTATGAGAAGTGACCTGCTCTCTTTCTCTGTGCCTCTGCAAGAGGTAAGATCATGTGAGGACAGCGGGAAGGTGGCCATATGCAAACCAGAAACAGGGCTCTCACTGGATCTGCTGGCACCTTGATCTCAGACCTCCAGCATCAAGAACTGTGAGAAGTAAATGTTTGTTGATTAAGCCACCTTACCCTGTGGCATTTTGTTATGACAGCCGGCATTGACTAAGACACATGGAATCAAATATTATCACAGGACCAAGTCAATAAAGAGGTGAGGGGCAGTGAGGACATTCATCAGCTTCCACTGACCACTAACACCAGGCTCTCATCCACAGGAAGCAGGCCCACTTCCAGGTGCTTCTGACCTGGCTGAGCCAGCCAGGACCCCATGGGGCTGCCACCCACTTTAGTGGGTGCAGGATTTCTCCCCAGGGGCACGATCGATGAAAAACTAAAGCAACCCGCTCCAGAGGGCAGCAGGCCTCCCACCCCACCCCACGCTTCTGTGTAAGCTCCGAATGTTCGCTCTGCCTTCAAGGCTGTTGTCCTGCTCAAGAAGCATTTCTACCCATCACTTCTCACCCACTCACTCGCTCAGGAATCCTTTCAAACCATCACTGCATTTGTTCAATGACGACTTGTTGATCACCACAAGGGACCAAGGCCTGCGATGGGCATGTGCTGAGCTCTCAGCCAGGGCTTGGTTGGTTGTTGTTTTAGCATGAGGAGTGGGTAATAAAAAACACTTTAGGGGATCCTATCTCAACTACAGTATTTGACAACTAAGACAAAGAGTCACGCATATGATAGTTAGAATATTGGCCTCCTAAGTGACAAGTCTAAGTCATATGTGAGGCAAGAGATGCTGGTCCTGGACACCCAGGAGATGGACTCACTCACATGTGACCAGGCATCAGCTGTACCCTCAATGCTTGTGAAAGGGGCACAGAGCAGATCGCAGGCCCTCTGCCGACAGGGTGGCCTCCTGACACGAAGCATTCCTAATTTCTCTCCCAGTAAAAGTCCCTCATTCTCCCTTGGAAGGGGTGAGTCAGGAGACATGGAGAGTCGCCAAGAGTGTAACTCCTGGTGCAGCTCCTTGCACATGGGCGCAAGCTTCAGGAAAAGGAAGCAGCACACCCTTCCCTGTACAGTCTAATTAGGGGCACAGAAGTGAAACAAGTGAAAGAGCTAATCAGTCAATTGGTTGATCAAAATTGCAGGTTGTGATAAGCAGCGTGAAGGAAACAAGCAGGGCACAGGGGAGGAGGAGAGTTGTTGGAGAGCCCTTGCTTCACCCAGGGTAGTTAAGGAGATATTTAGGTTGATGGACTGGGAGCTGTCATTGCTGAGAGTGAAGGGAAAGGTGTTGAGGTGCAGGGAACAGCGCGTGCAGGTCTTTGCAATGTGAGAGAGGGTGGTGGCATGTGCTGGGAAACATAAAGAAATCCAAGATCACAGCAGAGTGAATGAGAGGAAGGATGGAGTAGAGGCTGGAGAACTGGGGCTGGGTCACCCCAGATGGAGCTGGTGGAGAAGAGGCCAGGAGGGAGGAAGCTGGGGGAGGCCAGTTAGGGTGTTGTCACGTGGTCCAGGCAAGGGCAGTGCAGCTTGCACTGGCCCATTGGCAATGGGCATGGAGAGATTGGGGCAGGTTTGAGACGTGGTTCGGAGGTGGAGTTGGCAGGTTTTGTGATGGACTTTGCATGTGGAAAAGGAAATGGTAAGAACCAGGGAAGACTCTGCATTGGAGTCGCGCACACTTGCCTCTGGGTGGCCACTGTTGTGAACAATGGCCAGAACATCTCGAAGATAACAACCTATGTGCAGAAAAGTCATTTAAATAAAGATTGCAGGGGCTTCCTTTGAGTTTTGGAGAGCTCAGAAGCTAGAGATTTTAAAATTCACTGGAATGGAGGCTGGTGGGGAGGTGTGGGAAGAGGTTCAAGTTGAAGGGAAAAAGATGCCACACGGTATTAATTCATCTTTCTGGCATCTCCTCTTGTTGTTCCCATGGATCCAGGCAGTGATCCCTGTCTTAGGGCCATTATAAAATTTTAATAGATACACACTTTTTTTCCATTTTACTTTTCTGGAAATATCTATTTAAAGGAGGGCTTGAGAGGCCCAAGTCCAAGTAAACCTAGTCATTCCTTAATCCACTGAGCAGGTGCCTCACAAGCAGCTGCAGAGAAAGAGTGTTTCCACGGTGCCCGCCAGCCGGCTCAGCTGTCGTCCAGGAGCTGAGTGCTCTGTGGACCTACTGGAGCCTTTTTCCAATTGCTTCTTGCTCCTAACTCCCCGTGTGGAAATCAAATTGCCAGGAGATTAAAGGGCTCATTTTACCTCCAGCAGGAGTCCCTGAAGAGTTTTAAGGAAAATAGTGATTCTCCAAGGAATGTGCAGATTGATCTAAACCACGCTTTTATTTGGAATTTATTTAGTATGGTTGGCTGAATAATGGCCCCCAAAAGATGTTCACATTCCTCACACCTAGAGCCAGCAGATGTGTTACATTACATAGCAAAAGTTTCTTTGAAGCTGGAATTAACTTAAAAATCTTGAGATGGAGAGATTGTCCTGGAATATCTGGGTGAGCCCAATGTTATCACCAGGTTTCTTATCAGAGAGGGGGCAGGAGAATCGGAGGTGGAGCTGGGGAGCAAAGATGCAAGGATGGAAGCAGAGTCTGGGGCGATGTGCTTTGATGATGGAAGAAGGGGCCATGAGCCAAGAAAAGGGAGAGGCTCTGAAGCTGGAAAAGGCAAGAAAGCAGGTGTTTCCCTGGAGTCTTCAGAAGGAAGGCAGGCCTACTGGCACCTTCAGTCTAGCCCAGTGAAATGGACTTAGGGCTTTGGACCTCCAGAATTATAATACATTCATGTTGTTTTAAGCCACACAGTTTACGGTAATTTGTTACAGCAGCAAGAGGTACCTAAGACACCTAGCAGCTCACTTCTGCAATGATCTAACTGCATGGAATGAACATTTAACCATGAGTTCTCATAGAATTCACTGGTCTACGTCATCCTGTACTCCTGTCCTTAGTTCATCTAGGCTGATTTTGATACTTGGTCAGATTAAGTATTTCTGTCCTTTCCTTAACAGAAGGAGAGGCTCTTAGCTGATTTCCATTGTTTGGGATGGGTGTGAAATTAGAATCTAAAGTCACCTTGTTACTTGGATATCTGCAGGGTGGTCGTAAAGTCTGGAAATAAGGATAACGTTATTTTATTTAGAAACTAACATGGATGAACCATCGAGCATACATTCACCTATGTTCCCAGAGTTGGTGACTGCCTTATGGAACCTCCTGTTACTGCTGTCAGAGGGATTGCTCTACTGCAGACTATGTACACAGGTCTAAAGACTGCTGATGAACTTTTACTACTTTGCTGAGCCAGTAAATTATATGATTGGTTATAGGCATTGATTAGACATTAGTGGCTTCTCTTGCTCTTATTAGCTGATTTGATACCCTTATATGAAATTCATTTATTCCTTCCACATATTTTTGCTGAATACCTAGTATGTGCCAAACACATGATAAGGGGATGCTGTGGGTGCCAGTATCGTCTGCTGTGTGAAGAGTTTGGGGGTTGGGGCCTGGCTGGTGGGCCACGTGTAATTTGAGGGGATCCTCCTGGCCAGAGTGGAAATGGCTAGAGCAGCTCCATGTGGAGGCAGCCCTGGCGAGCTTGCTCTGCATTGGGGAGGTCCAGGTGGGAGAGGTGGGCAGATGTAAGGGACTTTGAGGAGGTCGAATTTCCACAACCTCATGACGGGTTGGCTCCCCTCCCCACCTGCATGGCTGCCATCCTGGGCCAAGCCACTGCCATGTCCTGCATGGATCAGTGCAACAGCGACCCCATGGGCTCCCGGAGGCTGCCCTTGCTCCCTTACCTTCAGTTCTTCACGCAGCACTCAGAGAGAGCCTCTGGAAGCCAAAGACAGGTCATGTTACCTCTCGGCCCCAAACACTCCAATGCTCCCCATTTCCCTCCAAGCAAAGCCACGTGCTTATAGTTGTTCACAAGACCTGACCAGGTTTTCAAATCCTGACTGTTTTCTTCCTGACCTCACCTGACCCCTGTGACTGCCCTGCTCCAGCCACTCTGACCTCATGGCTTTTCCTTCATTATGTCAAGCTGAGCCTCCAGCCCTGTTCACTTGCTGCTCCCTCTGTCTGGAGCACATGTCTCAGGTCTTGGTTTGTTCCCACCTCTTCAGATCATGTATCGGATCTTGTCTTCTCAGATCACATGATTGAAAACTGTGATCTACCCCAACTCTCCATTCTCTATCTTCCTCTCTTACATTTTTCCACAGTGGTTGTTAACCGTATGCAGCACTGTGTGTGTGTGTGTGTGTGGGTGTATGTGTGTGTGTGTGTGTGTGTAGTTTTTGTGAGTGAATGTGTCTGGGTAAGTATTTGTGTCTATGGTTGTATGAGTGTGTGTGTGTGAGTTAGTGCATGCGAATGTGAGTGTGTGTATTTTAAATGTACTTGTTGGCTGTCAGTTTCACCCTAAGAGTATTCCTTCCATCAAAGCTTAGATCTCTTGTCTCTTGGCCACAGCTGGTCCTCAACACCTGGTCCCTGGCTCAGGACAATGACTTCAGGACTAAATATTGTGGGATGAATGACCCGGTGGACAGGAGGGAAGCCTCTGCCCAGAGGTCAGTGTGAACGGTTTGCTGTCTCTGTTTTTCAGGCTGTTTTGACACCTTTTCATTGGAAGGGTTCCCTCCTTGCATCTGGCACTCATGAGGCTCCCCCAGTGGCCCTGGAGGGTCACCTCTGGGCTACGCACCTGCCCCGAGCCACTTCTTCAGGTCTTATCTTCAGGAGGTCGCTCAACCTGGCCTGGTTATGTGCCTTTCCTGACCTCTGCCCCTGCCCACGGTGCTTTCACAGCAGATGACACTTGCCCTCCTGGAGGACAGGCTGCTCTACTGTGACATCATAATTCATTACAATCTAAGCAATTAGGCTTTTCCATAAGACTATGTGCTTCTTGAGGCTGGAGACAATGTGTGTCTCATTTGCTTCTGCATACTTAGAGTGTAGCCCAATTTCTTGCTGCCCTTATATCCTGATCATCAATAAATACCAGTTGAGTGAATACAATATTACAGGTGCTGAGAAATACGACATTTTTCTATGCAAAGTTTTTTAAGTAGAGGGTCCATCGATAGAGGACAAGGGTGTGTATATTTGTACATGTACATGTGCATAGGTATTGATACACTGAATAAGCAGTGATATATTGAATATGCAAATAGACAATGGTTAGACCACATACGGCAGCAGAATTCTGACCTGGGATCTCCATAGCAACCAGCCCAGGATGGTTGAAACTTGGTTGATGACCACTGGCTTCCCTTTTTCTTGTCCTGTTTCTAACACTGGACCAACCAGAGAAAGTCAAATGTGCTCCCTAACAAATCGCACGAGATGTCCCTTCTTGTTGGCCCTCCTCCAGCTTCCCCAGGCCCACTGTCTCAGCTTCGTGCACTTGACACTTTCCCTTCTTGCTCTGTGTGAGGATTTGAGTCTCTGTCAAAGGCAACAATGGTGGCTGACTCCCTTGCCACAGCAAGCTTCAAATAAATAACATTTGGTCCTTCTCATTTGGGTGGACTTCATTTATTTTACATACACACACACACACACACACACACACACACACACACATTTTGGGCTTTGGGTTTGATAATAACTTTCAAAGGTTAATAGAAGCATATCAAGAATGACCCGGCTGTCCATCACACAGACATGAACCATGACTTCTATACCTGCATCTGAATGTGGACTTATGTCATTACTCTACCAAGTGAAGACCAAAAGGCCAGGAAAGTGAATAGCTGACAAGAATTTAGTAAAGAGAGTGGTAGTGGGGGAATGAACTCTGCACACGGAACATGCTGATGTGGGCATGCCCAAAACAGAGGTTGCTGCTTGAGGGCTGATGCTGGGTCCACTTTCCTGTCTCTGGCACGTGGTCAAGGTGGAGAAAGCTTGAGATGGGTGGGGCTGGGTCCCTGAGCCACTGCCTGGAGGAGATCTACCTGCCCATCAGAACAATCTTTTTTTTTTTTGCGGTACACGGACCTCTCACTGTTGTGGCCTCTCCCGTTGCAGAGCACAGGCTCCGGACGCGCAGGCTCAGCGGCCATGGCTCACAGGCCCAGCCGCTCCGCGGGCATGTGGGATCTTCCCGGACCGGGGCAGGAACCCGCGTCCCCTGCATCGGCAGGCGGACTCTCAACCACTGCGCCACCAGGGAAGCCCAGAACAATCATTTTTTGATTTCATATGTATGCAAAGTAAACTTTAATTACAGCTGGCTAAGCCAGGAGATTTTGGGGGCTTATTTGTTACAGTAGCTTGCATTAGCCAAATAAATACCTCCCCCAAGACACAAAGAAATGAAGATGCACGATAGCAGAGAGCCCCGAGTGCTACATAGACCTCAGGGAGTTGGAGAGTGACTGGCGGGCCATGTGGGTATTTCTGTCACCTCTCCCAGGAGGCAGCTTGAAGCTGACATAAGCTTTCCGGGCAGAGACACGGGCTGGCACAAGGGCCCGAGGTTTGAGGTGTCTAGCGTGTTTGAGAAGCAGAAAGAGGCCAAGGCTGTGCTGTTATCAGCCAAGGTGAGTAGAGCAGTAGCTAAAGACGATGGAGAAGTGGGCAGGGGTCAGAGCAGGGGTCTTGGGTAGAACAAAGAGGAGAGTGGATTTTATTCCAAGTGTGCACTGGGACTCCTACAGGGTGCCACAGGGCAGGGTTCTGTTTACACGTATGAAGGATGGCTTAGGTGTAGGTAGACAGTGGGTGGTGGCCAGCAGCCGTGGGAGGCAGGAGGCTGGCGAGCAGACAGGGCCTTAGTGCAGCAGGGCATGACGGAGGACAGACACGGAGATGCTGGGGCGTATTTTGGAAAGAGAGCTGACAGGACTTGCCCAGCATTAAGTGAGGGCAGAGAAGAACCAAGGGTGCTGCCTAGATCGTTGACTGAAGACCTAAGACAGAAGTGTTTCCAGAGAGGATGTGCCTGGGCTTGAAGGGACAGGCCATCCTGAGCCAGCAAACGAGGCCTTGGAATTATTAATATCTTCAGAACAGCGTTATTATGGGACAGACATGCCCTGTATTTTTTTAATTGAAATTATAATCCAGAAACATCATCTCTAAAACGAGCCCAGAGGTGACAGCTTCCTGCTCTAAACCCAATACTGGCAAATTAGTTTCTGCCAAACGACATCACCTGTCACATTAAATTAATGTGGCCTATTTGTATTTTATGGGGTCTGCAGTTTTATAGTCCTTGATTTGAAAATTATTATATAAAAGCTGAAAAGCGCACGAAGTTTATACATAATTTCATGTTGTTACATATTTAAGTCACAGTACAATGAGAATAATTAAGTCAAGACAGGAGATCCATGATGAGTTTTTTTTTTCTTTTAAAGGGAATGTTGTTTTTGTTCAGGTTTGGCAAACATTTCTTGGGTGATCTGCTGAAAAATGCTGTGTGAGTCTGCAGTGGGTACACAAAGATGCTCCAGTTTGTCTCTGTGCATGGAAGGACGGAATTCTACTAAATGACGTGTGCTCCCTGCCCTGTCCCTGTGGGGAACCATTGCACACGCTTGTGGGATGGTGGTCATCCCTGGGAAAGAGCTGTCGCCCCTGCACTGGCTATGCGAGACTGTCCATCATCGCGGAAGCTTACAGAATGCCAAAGTCTAGATGCTAAACCTACAGATACACATTTAATTCACTGAAGTGAGGCCTGGGCATTGGAGGATTAGAAACTTACCCGGGTGATAGGAATGTGCAACCAGGTTAGACCGCAGAACAACCTGGGTCTGTGATCGAGCTGGTGATCCCGTCTCATCAACGCTAGTCAGTGGCTTTGGGAGAGATGGATGGATAATGTAAAAGTCAGCAGGAGATCACCTCCTCTGAGGAGTGCTGGACACCTCTTGGAAATAACTTCATAAAATGAAGACCTCAGTCTCTCCACAGCATGTGTTTTGACTGAGGAATAAGAAAGGGAAAATGCAATATAAAAATTTTAAAAACAGACAAGAAATAGGAAATTCACCTTCTTGGCTTTGAACAAATATATTTTTTTATTAAATCCCTAGATCTAGCAGGCATCTCAGAATGAAGTGTATTTCTGAGAAGACAGCAAAGCAAACAGGCAGATACTGTCCCTCTATGCCTGGAGCCAGACTGCCCGTGGCAGGAAGTGATGGGGTAGGTCTGAGCTGCTGCTGGGGCTGCTCCAGGTGTCTTTGTGACCAGCATTCCCAGCATCTTCATGTGTCTGGTCCAGGCTGGAAGTCGTGTTGCCCAGAGTGTCTCTTTGATTTCCCCTCTTTGTGGAAACAAATGTTAATTTTCCACTCCTGTGTCTTGCTCATACCTTTCCCATTGTGCTTCTAGCCCTTTTCTGAACACGTTTACTTACATTCTCCCTCCCTTGTAGACAGGGTGGGGGGGGGTCAGGGTCCTCAGAACATCAGACTCCTCTCTGGTCCCTTAACCCTTACCTCCGTGCTTGTATATAGTAGGTACCTAGCAAACGTCAGTGAGTCACGCACCAAACCATTTCAGGATCATTTTTTTCCTAGAGAGCTTCTGCTTTTGTTTTCATTCTTCCATGTTAGAGTCGTTAGTATGGGTGGTGGTTGGCCCTCCTAGAGGATAGTCATGACCACTGGCCATTGTTGGAGGCCATTAGGGAGCCGGAAGATGTGTAGAGCTCAGGTGGGACTTGTCCAATGCAAGAAGACTCTGAACTTTCTGGAACTGGCCACAGCAGCATCAGCTGAAATTGAAGGTGGGTGACCAAAAGTGACTCAGGGATTTTAGGAAGATTTTTTAACATCTTATACCTTCTACCTCAGCATCTATCACAAGGATGGCTTGGAAAAGACAATCCTCAGAGTGGGGCTATCAAATGGAGGTGGGAGGACCAGAAGCTGATGGTCCTGTAGGGCCTACTGAATCAGAACCCTGCTTTTTAACAAGCTTTGCAGGGGATTTTGATGCACACTAAATTTTGAGAACTACTGGCCTATAATTTCTTCCATTTTTCTCATTTTATCCTCTGCATTTAATCCTTGAATGCATGTTTATTGAACTTCCACCATGAGAGCAGCATTATGCTGGGCTCTAGAGAGACAAAGATAAGAGACAAAATCCTTGAGTTTGAAAGTTCGACAGTCTTGGGAGGGTGGCAAACACTCCAACTCTTGTCATGCAGGGTCAGGGCTGTGCACGTGGAGTGCTGGTACAGGTGGAGCAGAGAGAAAAGAAGCATACGTCTCCTGGAGCATCGTCCTGGGGATGTACTGCCATTTTCTTTTCATAAGATCCCAGCAGCTCTGCAAAGTGGCCCCTATTGTCCCTGTTTCACAACTCACCACTTTGATGTAGGGGCCATGAAGCCACCTCTAGAGGAGGGGGCATCTGATCAGAGCTTTGGAGATGAAAAGAAGTTATCCCGGAGATCTGGAGGAGGGCCGGGGTGAGGGGCATGGGAGGTGGGGCCAGGACCACTGGCACTTTGTTGAGACATGGCCCCATGGCAAGAAACATCCATAGGAGACTGTGTGAATGTGAAATGAAGCTTTGCTGTGTCTAGACACTGAAAGTTGGGTGTTTGGTAGAAAATTAACCTGATTAATTATAAGTACTTATGAAACAGACTGGCTCTCAGAGCCTTAAGAACTCAGGCAGATCTGGTTGGACACCTGGCTGTATAATGTAGTGGATAGCTGAGAAGAAAGCAGCTCTGTGGGGTGGATGACCAGCTCAGCTTTTTGTGTGCTGAGTTGGGTGAGCCAGAGAGCTATCTAAAGGGAAATAGCATGTAGATAAATGGCCCAGTAATTGGGTATTGCATGAAGACCTAGGACTAGGAATTGTAAGCATATTGCTAGTGAGGATGCCCAGGAGAAGAGGGTTTGAAAACAAGCTCCAAGGTGTTCCAGCATTTAATGGGTGAAAAGCACCCACATAAACAGAACAATAAGAGAAGCCAGAGAACACAGAGTCTGAACGTGAGAGTTCTCTGGAGAAGCCTGTGGCCAACAGTGCCAAATGCTATACAAGGATAAAGAAGGAATTAAAACTGACCCTCGGTTTACCTGCAGCAAAGTCCTGTGGGAGCATTTTGGGAAACCGTCAAGGGTAAAGCTAAAAGATGGAGTTGAGGCATGTCTGAAGTTCAGGTGGCTAATGCCAGTTTGCATGTCATGTTGTCTGTGAGGAGACTTCCTCAAGTAATAAAACATTGAAAACATAGATAATAAGAGTGACAGCTGCCTGGGCACCTGCACAAAGAGTGAAGAGTCATATGACCTGTGCTCAAATCAGGCTCCACAACTAACCATATGTGTGACCTTGGAAAATGGCTTATACTTTCTATATCTCAGTTTCCTCATCTGTAAAATGGAGTGATAATAATAAGAACAATCTCATAGGTAATTGAAAGATGAAATTAGTTAATATATATCTAGTGTACAGAACAGTGTCTGGCCTGCAGTAAGTGGGAAAAATGTTAGATATTACTATTTTATCTAGTAGCATTTCATTAAGTGTGGGAAATACTAACACTGAAAATTTTAGTGACAGCTCCCATATCAATGGCAGCCTGTACTACGTTATTTTTCAAAGTTGTCTGGTTAAGCATCACCTAGGGCACTTGTTAAAGATAGAAATTCCTGGGGTCCACCTGAGATGTTCTGACCCAGATTCACAAGGAGATGATCCTGGGAATCAGTTTCCAGCAAGTCCACAGGGATTTTCATACTCAGATGAGGAAGAGAAATTATTCTCATACAAAACAAGGCATGTGTTATGAAAAAGATGTTTTCACGGGGCTCTAGGAATGAGATGGTGCAGGTTAAATCCCAGGGGGTGAAATAGGGCAATATTTGATTTAGTAAAAATCAAGGGCTATGTGGAAGCAATGTCAGCAAGATGGCAAACCAGTTCCAGGTTCTCACTCTTCTACAGAAATATCAAGTAAATAACAACATGCAGACCAAAGTGACCTTGTGGGAACTCTAGAAACCAGTAAAAGACTCACTTTAGATTTAAGGACATGCACAGCTTGGAAGTGAAAGGTTAGAAAAAGATATTCTATGTAAATAGTACTCAAATGAGAGCAAGGGTGGCTATACTAATACCAGGCTAAATTATACTTAAATGAAAAACTGTTACAGGAGACACAGAAGGATATTATATAACAGTAAAAGGGTCAATTCACCACAAAGATATAACAAGTATAAATATATATGTACCACACATCAGATTTCCTAAATATATGAAGCAGCCATTGACAAAATTGAATGGAGAAACAGACAGCTCTAGAATAATAGTAGAAAGAGTCACATAAGAAAGAGCCATAATAGTAGAAGACTTCAATATAGCACTTTCAATACTGGATAGAAGAATCAGACAGAAGATCGATAAGGAAAAGAAGACTTGACAACACTATAAAACAATTGGACCTCACAGACATATGCAAAATACTTCACCAACAGTAGCAGAATTTGTGTATTATTTTCTCAAGTGCATATGGAACATTCTGTAGAATAGACTATATTTTAGATCACAAAATAAGTCTTGATACATTTAAAAGGAATAAAATCTTACAAACTACCTTTTCCAATTACAATAGAGTGAAACTAGACATCAATAGCAGAAGGAAAACTAGAAAATCACAAACATATGGAAATTAAGCAATACACTCTGAAAAAACAAATGAATCAAAGAAGAAATCATAGTGGAAATTAGAAAATGTCTTGAGACAAGTAAAAATGAAAGCACAGCATACCAAAACTTATGGGATGCAGCAAAAATGGTGCAAAGAGGGAAATTTATATCTGTAAAAGTTCACATTTTAAAAGAAGAAAGATCTCAAACCAACAATCTAAATTTACTACTTAAGGAACTAGAAAAAGAAGGACAAACTAAATCTAAAGCTAACAGAGGAAGGAAATATGAAGATTAGCACAGAGATTAAAAAAAAAACTCAGAAAACAATAGAGAAATCAATGAAACCAAGAGTCAGTTCTTCAAAAATATCAACAAAGTTGACAATGGATAAATGAGAGAAGACTCAAATAGCTAAAAATGGAAATAAAAGCAGAGACATTACAATTAATTTTACAGAAATAAAAAGGATTATGAGAGAAAATTGTGAAAAATTGTATGCCAACAACCTGCATAACTTTGATGAAATTTCTAGAAACACACAACCTACTAAGATTGAGTCATAAAGAAATAGAAAATCTGAACAGACCTATAGTCACTAAGAAGATTGAATCAGTAATCACAAATCTTCCAACAAATTAAAACCCAGGACAAGATGGCTTTACTGGTTAAGTCTACCAAACATTTTAGGAAGAATTAACATCAATCCTCCTCAAACTCTTCCAAAATATTCAAGAGGAAGGAACATTCCAAACTCATTCTATGAGGCCAGAATTACCCTGATATCAAAGCCAGACAAAAACACTACAAGGAAAGAAAACTACAGGTCAATGTTCTATATGGATATTGATGGAAAAATTCTCAAAAAAATACTAGCAAACCAAGTTCAAAAGCACATTCAAATGATTATACACCATGGCAATGTGGAATTTATTCTTGAAATGCAAGGCGATTTAACGTATAAAAATCAATCAATGTAAAACACTTCATTAACAGAATGAAGGAAAACATACGATCACCTCAACTGATACAGAAATAGCATTTGATAAAATTCAGTACCCTTTCATAATAATAATTTTAAAAACACCTAACAAACTAGGAATAGACAAAAACTACCTCAAGATAATAAAGGCCATATATAAAAAGCCCTCACATAACATGTTACTAATGGTGTAAGACTGAAATCTTTTCCTCTATGATTAGGAAAAAGACAAGGATGACTGCTTTCACTGCTTATATTCAGCATAGTTTTAGAAGTCCTAGCCAGAGCAATTGGACAAGAAAAAGAAATAAAAATCATCCAAATTGAAAAGGAAGAAGCAAAACTACTTGTTCTCAGATGACTTATATGTAGAAAACTTTGCACTTATATGTAGAAAATCTTTAAATGTCTACAAAACACTTAGAACTAATAAATAAATTCAGCAAAGTTTATAAATGTAAAATCAGCACACAAAAATCAGTTGCATCTTTTTATGGCTGAGTAATATTCCATTGCATTTATGTGCCACATCTTCTTTATCCATTCATCTGTTGATGGACACTTAGGTTGCTTCCATGTCATGGCTATTGTAAATAGAGCTGCAATGAACATATTGGTACATGACTCTTTTTGAATTATGGTATTCTCAGTGTATATGCCCAGTAGTGGGATTGCTGGGTCATATGGTAGTTCTATTTGTAGATTTTTAATGAACCTCCATACTGTTCTCCATAGTGGCTGTATCAATTTACATTCCCATCAACAGTGCAAGAGTGTTCCCTTTTCTCCACACCCTCTCCAGCATTTATTGTTTCTAGAATTTTTTTTTTTTGGCAGTATGCGGGCCTCTCACTATTGTGGCCTCTCCCATTGTGGAGCACAGGCTCCAGACGTGCAGGCTCAGTGGCCATGGCTCACGGGCCCAGCCGCTCCACGGCATGTGGGATCTTCCCGGACTGGGGCACAAACCCATGTCCCCTGCATTGGCAGGCGGACTCTCAACCACTGCACCACCAGGGAAGCTCTGTTTCTAGATTTTTTGATGATGGCTATTCTGACTGGTGTGAGATGATATCTCATTGTAGTTTTGATTTGCATTTCTCTACTGATTAATGATGTTGAGAATTCTTTCATGTGTTTGTTGGCAATCTGTATATCTTCTTTGGAGAAATGTCTATTTAGATCTTCTGCCCATTTTTGGATTGGGTTGTTTGTTTTTTTGTAATTGAGCTGCATGAGCTACTTGTAAATTTTGGAGATTAATCCTTTGTCAGTTGCTTCATTAGCAAATATTTTCTCCCATTCTGAGGGTTGTCTTTTGGTCTTGTTTATGGTTTCCTTTGCTGTGCAAAAGCTTTTTTGTTTTTATTTCCATTTCTCTAGGAGGTGGGTCAAAAAGGATCTTGCTGTGATTTATGTCATAGAGTGTTCTGCCTATGTTTTCCTCTAAGAGTTTGATAGTTATTTGTAATGAGGTGGATGGAACTAGAGTCTGTCATACAGAATGAAGTAAATCAGAAAGAGGAAAACAAATACTGTATGCTAACACATATATATGGAATCTAAGAAAAAATAAAAAAATAAAAAAGAAAATAAAATAAAAATAAAAAAGATCATGAAGAACCTAGGGATAAGATGGGAATAAAGACTCAGACCTACTAGAGAATGGAGTTTAGGATATGGGGAGGGGGAAGGGTAAGCTGTGACAAAGTGAGAGAGTGGCATGGACATATATACGCTACCAAACGTAAAATAGATAGTTAGTGCGAAGTAGCCGCATAGCACAGGCAGATCAGCTAGGTGGTTTGTGACCACCTAGACGGGTGGGATAGGGAGGGTGGGAGGGAGGGAGAAGCAAGAGGGAAGAGATATGGGAACATATGTATATGTATAACTGATTCACTTTGTTATAAAGCAGAAACTAACACACCATTGTGAAGCAATTATACTCTAATAAAGATGTTAAAAAAATCAGTTGCATTTCCATATACTAGCATTGGACAATCCAAAAAAGAAATTAAGAAAACCATCCCTTTTACAATAGCATTAAAAAGAATAAACAACTTAGGAATAAACTTAACCAAGGAGGTAAAAGTCTTGTACATTAAACCCCACAATACTGTTGAATAAAACTAAAGAAAACACCAATCGATAAAAAGATATTCTTTGTTCATGGACTGGAAGATGTAATCTTGTTAAGATGTTAACACTACTCAAAGTTATCTACAGATATAGTGCAATCCATATTAAAATCCCAATGGTATTTTTCTTTTTGCATAAGTAGAAAAATCCATCCCCAAATTCGTATGGAATCAATAACAATCAATCAAACCAAAACAATTTTGAAAAAAGGAGAGCAAAGTTGGAGGTCTCATAGTTCATGATTTCAAAACTTATTACAGGAATAAAGTAATCAGAAGAGTGAGGTATTGGCATAAAGGCAGACACATAGACCAATGAAATTTAATAGAGACCCCAGTAATAAGCTCCCTCATTTATGGGCAAGTGATTTTTGACAAGAGTACCAAGATCTTTCAATGATGAAAGAACAGTCTTGAGCAGATGTTGGGAAATTTGAATATCCACATGCAAAAGAAAGAAGTTCAGCCTTACCTAACACCATACACAAAAACTAACTCAAAGTGGATCAAAGACCTAGATATGAGGCTTAAAACTATAAAAGTGTTAGAGGAAAACATAGGGGAAAACTTCACGACATTGACTTTGCCAATGATTTTTCGACTATGACACCAAAAGCACAGGTAGTAAAAGAAAAAACAGATAAATTGGACTACATCAAAATAAAAACTTCTGTGCACCAAAGGACATAATCAACAGAATGAAAAGGCAACCTGCAGAATGGAAGAAAATGCTTGCAAATCATATATCTGAAAAGGGATTAATATCTAGAATATATGAAGAACACTACAACCCAAAGACATAAAAGCAAACAACTTGATTTAAAAAACGGGCAAAGGACTTGAATAGACATTTCTTCAAGGAAGATATATAATGCAAAATGATGCTCAGCATCTTTAATCATTATAGAAATGCAAATCAAAACCATAATGAGATACTACTTCGCACCAACTAGATTGGCTACTATTTAGTATAGACAATAAGTTTTGGCAAGAATGTGGAAGAAGTGGAACACTTGTGCATTGCTGGTGGGAATGTAAAGTGTTACAATTCCAGTGGAAAATAATATGGCATTTCCTAAAAAAATTAAAAGAATTACCATATGATCCAGCAATTCTGCTTTTGGGTACATAACTAAAAACCTGAAAGCAGTTTCTCAAAGTGATATTCATACATCCATGTTCATAACAACACTATTCACAGTAGCCAAAATGTGGAAAACAACCCAAGTGTCCATCATTGACTGAATGGATAAGCAAAATGTGGTAAATACATGCAATGTAATATTATGCAACCTCAGAAAGAAAGTAAATCTGACACATGCTATAACATGGGTGAACCTGAAGACATTATGCTAAGTGAAATAAGCCAGCCACAATAGACATGCACCATATGATTCCACTCATATGAAGGACTTAGAGTAGTCAAATTTATAGAGATAGAAAGTAGCATGGCGGTTGCCAGAGGCTGAGGGGAGAGGAGAATGGAGAATTGTTAAATGAGTACAGACTTTCAGTTTTCCAAGATGAAAAGAGTTCTAGAGATGGAAGATGGCTATGCTTACACAGCAATGTGAATGTACTTAATACTACTGAACCTTACACTTAAAAATGGTAAGGAAGGTAAATTTTGTTATGCGTATTTTACCACAATGAAAAAAACGTGAAGGACTGCTATATTTAAAATAGATAACCGACAAGGACATACTGTATAGCGTGGGGAACTCTGCTCAACACTCTGTAATAACCTAAATGGGAAAATAATTTGAAAAAAAATAGATACATGTATATTTATAACTGAATCGCTTTGCTTTACACCTGAAACTAACACAACATTGTTAATCAACTATACGCCAATGTAACATAAAAATTAAAAAGTGAAGGACCAACAAAACCATGGGAATGAGGGAATTTATCAAGGAAGCAATGGAAAGGCCTCCAGAATCCAAGTGAGGGAATGACTTGGCCTCTGAGGCTTGATAGTGGTAATTCTTTGTATGTAGAAAGCATGGGTTAAAGGAAGGACTCTCTGGGGACAGAGGCTCAGGAGTTAGCCTAGAGATCCATGGTTCTCAAAGGTCCAGGGGCATTGGAATAGCTAGAGAGCTTATTTAGGGTGTAGGTGTAGGCTGTCACCACCCACTCACATTCAGTGGGTCTAGGAAGAACCTGAGAATGTGCATTCCTAATAAGCTAACAGGTGATGCCAATGCTGCTGGTCCAGGACCCCACTTTGAGCACCACTGTTCCAGGGAAAAGGCAGGGGCTATCAATAGGTACTGGAAGCAAGGTGATCAGCTAGCCTGTGGCCGGCAGGGTGATGTCTGTGTCCATTGTGGGGTCTGGACACCTGGTCTGGTCTGTTTACACTTGTGCTGCAAGGTTTACAAGAAGCCACCTGAGGTAGATTTACTACCCACTCATAAGACCAGCATCATTGCATAAACAACCCCAAACGATCCATTTCCTGGATGTTCCCTCCCTGCCTGCCCCAAGTTCAGCAAAACTGAAACCACCTGCCTCTCTGAGAGAGGCTTCCTTATACTTTAATTACCCGCTTTTATGGACTCTGTGATATGGGTTCTGACCTTGATGATTGTGTTCTTGTCTATCACGTGACCTGGCAAGATAGCAGTCTGTACACTGTGAGCTCCATGCTTTGATGCTTTTTAGGGCTGAATGCAAGCAGCTGCTTTTCAAAGCACAGAGTTAATAATTCTCCAAGTTGGAAGCTGGGATTTGCACCCCGGGGAGGGTTGACTTTGTATTGGGAAGTCTGCTTCAACATCTGGCCCTTGGCAGGGTTTCCAGGAGATTCAGGCAGCTGCTGCTTCCTTCTTTCCCATCCGGGAAAAATGTTATGATTGCTACGACCTCCACAGCAGCTGGGAAGATAGCAGAGTGTGTTCTGGGGTCTTCTACACTCAGAGCATACTCTGGACAAGATATTGGGGCTGGGGTTCTAGGGCTAGTCTTTATTGGCCTTCAACCTGGTACCATGGAACCATCAATCCCTTTCTCTGGGCATCTATCAAGTTGGGGGTAGGGGGTATTCTGGCTCACGAGTGTGTGTGTAGCAGTTCCCTCTGGTCCTCAGCACTGGGGAGCTTGCAGATACAATCCATCTCCTCAAATAAGGCCATCTTGCCAGCAGCTGATCATGGACCCATGGGTATCCAGAGAGCAGTGCAAAGTGCCTTTTGACTCTGCCTCTCACCAGCAGGTGACTCCTGGTCTCTGTGCCATTGGCCTTGAGCTTCTGGGGGCCCAAGGGTCCCTCCTCCCTACTTTCCTTGTTCTCCCATTCTGCCACTGTCTCTTGTGCCGAAGCTGTGGGGATGTCTTCCTATTCCTAATGGCACTATCTTTGCCTGATGGCTGTGTCTCCCCATGGTTCTCTGCAGGGTGTGGGCTCTAGCGAGGCAGGAGAGTGGATGTTGAGCCTGAGAGATCTGGGTGAGGCAGCATGTGAGTGGACCCCAGCTCCAGGAACATCTTGGTTATATGATTCTCTTCCTTTGGACAGCATCTCCCCTCTAAGGAGTGATGTGTCGTCACAGAAGAGCACCCAGTGCCTGGCATATTGTAAGTGCTCAAAAAATGTCTATTATTATCACTCTCATGACACCATGGCCTGGGGAGCTCACTGGTCCTTCCCCAGGCTCCCCTGAGCTCTTTGTGGGGCTAAAAGGTGCATCGGTGACTTTGAGGAGCTCATTGGGAGAAATAATCGCCTGTTTCCTCTTCGGAGAACCCGAGACACTCTTCCTGTTGGATGATTACGGAGTGAGGTTAAGACTCAGGAGGAGAGGAGTGTGACTTTTCTTCCCGGGGGCAGTTTCCCACTCCCTGATGGCACCAGGAAGACAGTATTAATACTTGTTGGCAAAAAACAAATAACTTGTAGCCCTGGGAAAACTGACTTGGAGAGAGTGCGCCTGCTTCAGCTATTGCTATTTGAAAAGAACAGGCTTTCTCAGCTGACACTGAATCAAATGTGATGAACTACGAAGCCTCTGACACTGTCTCCCTGTGGAAACGGCGCTGCTTCTGGGGAGATGGAAACTGGATGACAAAGCTGTGGAAAGAGTACTAAGGTGTCCCAAATTCTGGATTCTGCCTCTAAACATGCAAGTCTCCACGTGGAAAAGGAGGTGCCTAGGTGGTTCATGGCCTCAGGTGCTGTGACAGATGGCTTTTGACTGCCAAGTGTCTCTGGGCATGGTGTCATGCATGGCCCCACCTCTGGACGGACCTGCCTGGGCTAGAGGTGGCGCACTAAGGGCAAGGCCATCTCTGGTGGGGAGGATGGAGCCCAGGGCCCTGCAAGAGCTGCCACCATGACTGGGTGGGGTTTTCTTCAGGTCAGGTGAGCAGCATGCCCTCTTCCCCTCTCTTTCCACTGCACAGTGGACTGGTGTGTGTGTGGGGGGGCCCTGTAAAATGGTATAAAGTGCAGAGTGAGGGGGAGGTGCTGAATGTTGAACATGGAAAATTCAGTCTTCTGTCTTCATTAGCATGGAAACTACTCAAATGTATACTTGGAGTATAAAAGAGTATACATTTGAATCTCAGCTTTGTATTTATGAAAAGAAAAGAAATTGAATACCTGGGGATGATGCTTCAATGCACAAATGTGTGAATATTCGAATATGCGTGGAAATGCATTTTCAATAAACTTATAACTTGGAATTGCTCTGCATCTAAATCCTGAATGGGGGCTTCCCTGGTGGCGCAGTGGTTGAGAGTCCGCCTGCCGATGCAGGGGACGCGGGTTCGTGTCCCGGTCCGGGAGGATCCCACATGCCACAGAGTGGCTAGGCGCATGAGCCATGGCCACTGAGCCTGCACGTCCAGAGCCTGTGCTCCGCAATGGGAGAGGCCACAACAGTGAAAGGTCCGCATACTGCAAAAAAACAAAACAAAATGAAAAAAACAATAAATAAATCCTGAATGCACGAAATAAATGTACTTTTGTCTCAGGTGAATCTAATCAATATTGTAAATGAAGCTGTGAAAAAATCCTTTGACAATTTTAGGTTACTGATCAAGGCACCATTTTTATTTGAGATTTCACAGTTTATGTTGGATCATTTTAAGTGTCATTTTGTAAGCAAATTTTCGATTTTGAAATTGGCTATATATTTGTTTCAGGAGTAGTAACTGAGCTTCAGATGAAAGCAGAGGGCGTGAGTTTATATACCTCTGTCTAGAAAACCTGTATGTAGAAAACTATGGCACACTATCATGCTGTGATTTCACAGTTCACAAAATTCCTCCTTCAGTAGCATCCCTGAGTCAGGGATCAGGTTCTGTGCAGTCAATGGCAATAAGAGAAATTAAGATAAAAAAAGACTGAGAGGAAATAGCCCTGGAGTCGGGCAGGAAGCATCCAGTCTGGCTATTAAGAGCCTTGTGACACTGATGTGTCGAGATGGCTGCAGAGGAGGCTGTGACAAAAGTTCGGGTGGCTTTCCTTCACGGGAACACCAGCAAGGCCAATGCTGGAGTGGACTGGCATGTGGGTGCCCCTGCTGTGACTGGCCACCCACGTCGTCCTTTAGGAATGTGGCTTAGGTGTCATTTCCCTGACCCTCTAGATAAAGTAGGGGACCTGGTTCACACTCCCTTAGTCTCTTCCATGACACCCCCTCAGCTATGCTCGGCGGAGGCCACTGGAACTTCTTGTTGAAGCCCCTGCATGCACAAGCCCGTCCCCTGTGTGTTCATTTCTTCTGGCTCTGAGCTGGATGCCTCCTGTAGCCCCTCCCGGTCACGCATTTTACAAATACTAAAGGGGTGAGTGGTCCTTCCTCCACCTGGACTTGGCAATGGCTACTTTGCTTGGGGAGCTGAGTTTCAGATGAAGAAGTACTGGATGCCAAGATATTCCTAAGTTTTTATTTCCACCATCAAGAGGCAAGTAAAGTGCATAATGGTGGTTAGGTGGGGCAGACATCCTGGGCTTTGTCCCCATGGCTACAAAGGCCACCGTACCCCACATGAGGGGTAGAGATGGAGCCGCCAGCTTGGACCTGAGGCCAGTTCTGGGACGGGTGGGTATGCCCTGCAGGGCAGCTACTCACCTAGACTTGCCATCCATCCATCCATCTATCCATCCACTTGTGTCTACAGGCCCTTCCATCTCCAACATGACTCCTCTCACCAGGACTCCCCACTCTCCCCACCACTGGGTCTTTCTCACTGCTTTTAAATATAATGAAGAGTCTCATTTTAAACAAACACCTCCCTTCCCCCAGCCTGCCCCACATCTACTCCCCATCTCTTCTCTCTCATTCTCATGAGGTTCGTGAGAGAACGGACTTTCTCAGCACCTTCCCCTCTCCAGCCCACTCCCATCCAGCTCCTCCCACCCCCAAGAGAGAACACACTCAGCTCGTACTCAGGCCACCGGTGACTCCATGCATCTACATCCAAGTAGGTACCTTCAGGGCGTCCCCATGGCCCCCATTTCTTCATGATGCACCTTCTCTTAGGATCCCTTCAGGCTATCTCCCTGGCTTGAGAGATGTAGTTGTTACATATTCGCTGAACAATTGAATTATCCTGAAGGCCAACAGGTTGTTCTCTTTTTTCTGTGGCAAGGAGGATGCATTTCTCACAACTTTTATCTACTCAGGTTGAGTTGTAGGATTTTTATTGCCACTACAAATTTAAATGGCCGGAGATGGGCCTTCTCTGCCTTTCGCCTTCTGACAAGGAGTAGTATCCACGGGATGTGCTGCGAGAGCCTCACCTAAGCTGGAGCGACCTCCCTGGAAGCAGAATTGCCTGGGGGCTGGTGGCAGGTACGTGGAGACCTGGGCATGCTGGCACCTGGGCTGGGACACTGGGTTCTGGACGCTCCTCTCCCTGCATCTGCGTCCTCACTCCCAGCTCAAAGGTGCAGGTGGAAGGAGAGAGTCCGCAGTGGGTGATTGTACATCACCTCCTGGTCCTGGCTGTGACCCAGGGGAAAGCGGTCACTGGGAATCTCTCTCCCTCCAGGACCACATGCAAAGGGGAAATCTGTAATAGTCGGGTGCTCCAAACAGGGCATATGTTTCCCAAGGTGGCATCTGAAGGAATAAATTGAGTGACATATGGCCTGCTGTGGTTGCAAGTTCTAGTGCAGTCGGGATTGTTTCTTTCTGGCCACGTCAGAACACTCGAGGGCACAGGTTCTGGACCCGGGGCCATTTTGTCCCCAGGGAACATTAGGCGATGCTGGAGATACATCTGGTTGTCACAACTGGTAGGAGGCCAGGAAGATGCCAAGTGTCCTCCAGTGCCAAAGGCAGCCTCACGACATCACCCGACCCCAAAGGTCCATGGTGCCGAGGTCGAGAAGCTCTGTTCTGAGCGGCCGCCTGGAGGGCTGGTTCTACTTAGTGGACTGAGAGAGTTTCCATGTGTCCGGGCCTCATGCTGAGGTTCTAAGGAGGAGAGGAAAGCTCTGGTTGTCCTGCCAAGGCTCTGAGGGTTGGCTCATTGGCCCCCGGTTGCTGCTCTTCCTCCTTGTGTAGCTCTCTGTGTCCCCAAAGACTGGACCCCAAGCACCAGAGAGCTCCAGGCACACTAGGTGTGTGGGTCTGCCCCAGGGGCTGTGAGGGGGACCCTGTTCTGCTCTAAAGCAGTGAAGGGGGACCTCATGGTCAGTCCAACGGGAACTGGAAATAGTGTGAGGAAGACATCACGGTCGCTTGTGCTCTGGCTGGTTATCTACTGGATGACATCTCCTCAGAACTCAGTAACGAGACAATTTGTTAGATCTTATGGCTACCTTGGGTCAGGGATTCTGGCAGCGCATGGCTGGGTGACTTTTCAGCTCCAGGTAGCATGGGCTGAGCTAACTTGGTGGTCATCTACTGGCCAAGAGGTGTCTGGGTGTCCAAGCTCTTTGTTCCCATACGTGGCACATTGATGGAGGTGGTTGTAGGCTGTACCCGGCTAGGGCAATGGCTCAGAGGGCTTCAGCAGAGCACCTGAGGGTGGCAGGCTGCCTAATGGTGCTTCAGAGTTCCCAAGGAGGGTCCCACGAGATGGGAAGAGAATGCAGTTATTTCATAATGCCTGAGCCCAGAGCCTGGCATCATGTCCTGTCATGTCAGCCATACTTTATTGGTCAAAGGAGACCCAGAGCCACCCAGATTCACTGGGGAGGGGACACAGACAACCACCTGTCTATTGGGGGGGTGCCAAAGAAATGGGAACCATCTTTAATCCCCCCCTACTCCAGCTTCATCCCAGAGTGAATGGGAGGCATGTTAGGGGTAATGACGTCCAGACACTGAGCCAGATGTGCCGCTCTCTTCTTCTGGAATGGCCAAGTTCTGAGGAAGGCAGTGCCAGGATGTCAGTAGTGCAGGAGTGACCTGGTGATGAAGATCACGGCACGGGTAAGTGGCCCAGCTCTGCGGCAGTCCCTTTTCCATGTGGGTGACCTCACCATTCTTTTCTTCCTGGTGGCCACCCTCACTGCACATTAATGCATGGGTTTCCTGATTACAGAACAGCTGGCAAAGCAGGATCTGGTCCCCATAGTCCACAGTGACATGGCTCCCTGGCCCAGACTGTGCTTATCAAGTGTCAGTTTGGTAAGAATGGTTCTGCCTGAGCCCCCGATGGAGAGTGTGGAGGGAGGTAGAATGTTCTAGAACAAGCCAGCTCTGCACCTACAGCTCCTGCTTCCTCACAAGGGGTCCTCAGGATTTCATGGCCAACAGGACTGTTGAGAAGACTCATGGGGACTTAGGAATAGGCCAAATGGGGAAGCCAGGAAATGTAGGCAGGAAGGCCCACGGCTCCTGTTTAACACCTCGTGTTAAAGGTATGTGATGGTTTGAAGTGTGTTGACATCAGATTCCCCTTCAAGGAGAAGTCTGTGGCCCTCCTGTTTCTCCCACACATGAGGGGTCCTTAGGACTCTGCTTCAGTCTCTGCCCTGGAGTTCCTCTCCCTTCACTCTTCCTCCTCGAGCCTGATTTGCTAAGGCTTCCAGATAAACTGCACTCTCCCTACAGATCCATCTTGGGAGTAAAGCCGTTTCTGGTCATTTAATTCACTTTCGACATGGCCAATGACTATCCGCTGGAGGGGGGATTACAAGCAAAGACGTAGCACAAAGATGTAAAGACGCCTGCAGAGATAGTCATAGCTCCCAGAGTTATTCACAGACATTTAGGAGATGCTGGGATGCTGAGGATGGCTGGAAGAAAAGCATCCTTCCAGATGTTATTTCAAATGTGATGCTAGTAAGGCAATTAAAAAGCTTCACACAGAGAAAATATTTGATGAATTTTAGCTATTTTAAAAAAAGTACTTTATATTTCCTTTGATAATTGCATTTTAGAATAATTTTCTCTATCAGTAATTTAACTTTCCATCCTATTGGTCCTATTGGTGAGATATGGTTCAGACTTCTGCACTGCACACGTAACCTGTTAAGAAAAACCCCCTTCCCTGGGAAGTAGGTGACTGGTATAAAAATATCTGTGGCTGAATGTACTCAGTAAATGTGAGATGGTGTGGAGGGGGCATCTCTCTAGTTTTGAAACAAACCTTGAATGATCCTTTAGACAATTGGAAAGTAATTCATAAATTGATTTATTTTCCTTTTGATTTTGCTTCATCTTGGAAGGTAAGGATCCTGGGCCATGAAACCCTGAACATCAAATTCCCTGCTGTGCGTCATTCAGATGCTCAGGAAATGTTGGTTGAACACCTTTTCTCAACACAGATCCCAGCTGCTTCTCGGGAAGAATGAACTGGTGATGTCAGCCTGGAATTGTCCACCTCAATTCAACCCTTTGCCTCTCTGTAGGGGACAAATTAGCCCCCAGAGACTCTATTGTACTTGTGTTCTGTTTTCTTGGTGTGTAGGCATGGTCGTACATGCATGAAAACATAAAAGAAGGAGGAGAAAACAGCTCTCTAAATGACCTGAAAAACCAACCCAAGTCCTGTTGATCTTTCATGCAGGCCACAGCCCCTGGGATTGTTCAGCTTGGGAACCTTTCTGGGTATCAGTGATAAATGACTGTGACTTGGCCAGACGTCCCTGTCTTCCTCCTGTCCTGTGGCAGGTGCTGTATTTACTTAGCTATTTTCTCCCCCAGTGGAAAGTACATTAGAAGCTGATGATTTATTTACTTAAGGACTACCAAAGAAATCATGCAGAAAACACCTTGTATTGTATTAGATCTTGTGTGTCTGTTTCCTTGGAATATATGTTCTACTGAAAAGGAAATCCAAGAATTGGACCCTTAGGGAATACGAGGAATTGGAAGAGCGTGTGCATTCCCAAACCTGCACAGTGAGAGAGGCGCTCTTGTCAGGAAGGACCTGATCAGTGCCCCCTTACTTGAGCAGACAGGTGCCAGCTGCCATGGCCCGGATGCAGCACTGCACTAATTGTGTGGCTGTGCAGGAGGCATCTCCATCACCTGCCTGGGAGCCGCACCAGAAAGCAACACACAACCAGGGAAGTGCAACAGGACGTGAGAGAATCTGGCCAGGCCTTACAGGGCCACTTTGAATCACCTTTTCCCTGTGAACGGTCTCCTGCTGTGAGGCCCTGTGGTGAAGGGCAGTAACCCAGGAGAGGGCCCTGTAGTGGGCCAGGGAGGTGGGCCTCTGGCTGAGGGCGAGGAATTACGTGCTGACTCTTCAAGGCGGTTGGCGATGGCTCTTTCGTCACACTACTTATGGTGGAGGGACCAGCTGTCTGTTGAAGGCATTAATGCAAGGATGCTTGCAGGATACAGCCAGCAGGCTGGAACAAGGTGGGGAGTCTGTTGAGTCTAAGCCCTGACCACACATTAAACTCAATCCTGACCTCTGAGCTGGGGCCCGGGTGCTGCTTTGTTCAAATTTTCAGGGTGATTCCCAAGACCCTCAAGGGGTCCCGAAAGGGACAGGGCTTCAGAGAGTAATGGTTTCATGGGGCTCAGGAGGTTGGAGGACAGGCTCCCAGCCTGGGCCGATGGCTGTCCCCATGTAGGTTTGGATAATGGAGCACGATGTCCACACTGACCATGAGGGCCAACCAGCCCTCACAGGACCCACCCCTAACCTTCCCTATTGCTTAGGACCCCAGAACTGTGCACTCCTTGGGGCAAAGCTGTTTGGTAGTGTCTAGTAAGGGCTAACCAAACACCTGCTGCAAACACTCCACGACCCAGCCATCTAGCTCCTTGATATGTACTCTAGAGAAATGCGCGCTTGTATCCAAAAAAAAGATGAACTCAAGTGTCTGTAGCACAAATTGTGGTCATTCCACACTATGTAATAGACTCTGGCCGTAAAAAGAGTGAAGTGCTGACACACTACCACATGGATGAACCTGGACAGCACGATGCTCAATGAAAGAAGCTGACATAAAAGGTCACATATTCTATGGTTCCACTGATGTGAACCATCTAGAATAGGTAAATTCACAGAGACAGAATGCAGACTGGTGGTGGCCAGAGGCTTCAGGTGGGGCTGGTGGTGAGGGAGAGTGGGGAGAAACTACTTGATGGGTCAGGGCTTTCATTTTGGAGCGATGGAAATGTTTTGGAACTAAATAGAAGTTAGTGATTGCAAAGCATTGTGAATGTACTAAATGTCACAGAATTGTTCACTTTAAAATAATGTGTTTTATGTTATGTGAATTTCACTTCAATAAATTAAAAAAAATAAATTAAAAAAAACCTGTCCATCAGCTTTATTAATAGTAGTCCCAAACTGGAAATGACCCAAATGTCTACCAGTCTCCGAATAAAGTGTATTTTATCCACATGCTGGCATCCTACACAGCAAGGACAAGGTATGTAAATTCAGATATGGGTGCCTCTCACAGACTTTGTGCTGGGACACAGCATGCTCACACCATGTGCGTCCGTTCATATGAAAGTCAAGAACATGCAAGACCAACCACTGGTGGTGGAAGCAGAATAGTGGCCATCTCTGGAGGGAATTTCTGGGGTGGCAAAATGTTCCATGCATTGATGTGGGGGCCATGACACAAGCGTATATTCTTGTCGAGACTAAACTGCACCCTTAAGATTAGTGCTCTGTTCTGTATGTAAATGTACTTTAAAAAACTAATAATTCCAAGAAAGGAGAAAGATCTATTTAGAGAAATAGAATCATTAACCCTTGTATATGGACTCACCAACTCCAGGCTGGCCAGATGTCCACACGGGACCTGTCACCTGGCTGGTCCTTCTCTGTGCGCTGGCAACACCTGAGTCCAGCTTCGCCCCTCTGCTTCCACATTACTTTGTCATTTCCTGCTTTATGTATCTGTCCCCAGCAGGTCTGCAAGTCCTCGAGGGCAGGACCAATTCTCACTCCCTGTGGGGACCCTGGCCTGGAGCATAGTAGGAGCTTTATGAAGTGTAGTGGAGGGACCCATGGAACTGGACTTTTTCTGGGTGGACAGGGGCAGGGAGGCAGGAGGAGACCCCATGGTCACAGTGACCTCAGGTGTCCCAGCAGTGATGGCAGGCATCCACAGCACTGCTTGGCACCTGCCCACACGTGAACAGGAGCCCTGAGGAGGTGTCTGGACCAGATTCTCAGTGTGCTCTGTCCAGGCAGAGAAGACTTCTGGGGCCTCACTCAGCCAACAGCCTTCACACCTGCCGTCCTTTCTGGCCGCAGGAAGCCATCTCACTTATAGCAGCCCCGTGTGCTGAGACCTTGACCCCAGGAAGACTCCCACAGCACGCTCAATCCTGCCCTGGCATTTGGGGCAGGCCTCCAGGAACTTGGAGCAGAGCTTCTCAGACTTTCCTGGACCCCAAGATGCCCAGGGATGTGGAAACATGCAGATTCTTACTCAGAGGGTCTGGGGGTGGTGAAGCTGACGTTCTGGTCTGTAAGGTCTGGCAGGAAATAAAACTTGGTAAAAAATGATGAACATGTATGTTTATATACATATTAGCTAGCTCATACACACAGGAGCATACCCAAACCTAAATGTAGAATTTAAAGGACCATCAATCAATGAACCCTGAGGTAACATAAATGAGGCAGGCTCACACCCCCAAGCCCCAAGCCCTTTCCCCATCACAGCACTCCTCACACACCACCCAGATTTTTTGCATTTCTCTCCGTCTGGTGGCCTGCTGGGGGTCAGACACAGCTTTCTCCTCTGGCATGGAGGCTGTGTGGGAACTACCCTGCCCAGCCTCACCAGGAACTTTCCCGCTGCACCTCCTGTTTCCACAGAGCTACTTTTAGAATCCTATTTTTAACCTGTTTGAAGTTCACATTGACTTCACAGCCTAATTGGAAAGGTCACCTCCCTGGAATTGTCTGTCCTACACTCCACCCTGTGGACAGTACAGAGCAGAGATGATCAGATATCCCTAGCGGGGGCCACGAGCCAGCGTCCTTCCCTGCCAGGGTCCAGGCGAGGTGACGGTGGAGTCCGGCCCCCAGGCCAGGTCAGATGCAGGTCAGTTCTCAGTTCTCTCTTTCACCTCCCACCCGTGCTGACCCATCAGGCACACACACCCTGGGGCAGACACAGACCCTGCTCCGTTCTCTCTGCAGCCCAAGGTAAGGCTGAGGGAAGGGTCTGTGTGGGCCCTGCACAGGCTGTGCCTTTCCTTTTTAGGAATGCTCTGCCCCAGCCCCACGGACTGTTCCTCCAGGGCACCTGCCCTTCTCACCTGGAGGAGTGTCACAGCCCTTGGAGTGCTTGCAGCCACACAGATCACTGGACCCACCCCAGAGTCTCAGATTGAGTAGATTTGGGCTGGAGCCTGGGGTTTACATGTCTCACCTGATGCTGCAGGTCTGGGGACTGGGCTCTGAGAACCATGGGCCTGTGCCAAAGGGTGTCAGGGTCTGTTGGGGAAATGCCAGGTCTCCCACCCGGCCGCTACAGGCCACATCTGTGTCTTCTGGGAGGGCAGAGTGCAGACTGTGGTCCCCAAGACTCCTGGGCTCCAATCTCCTAAACATCCTTTTCTGGGTGATGAGAGCAGATCAGTTAATTCCACTACACCTTAGTTTCCCAGTCTGTAAACATTTCTTATCTCATAGGATTGTAGCCTGGTAAGGACCAGCAGGCAGCCCAGTGTGTTCTCTGGAGCTCTGTCTTGATCCCAGGGTGGGCTGAGGGTGGCTCCTTGGGGCAGAGCCATCATGGGCTCTGGCTGTGAACCCTTTGGCTGTGTGCCCCTGAGCTTTGCCTGGAACACTCTGAGCTGGGTTTCTGTCTGTGATATGGGAGAATACCCCTCCTCAGTGCTTATCGTGCTGCTCAGAGGCACCTTGAGGTGGTAAATTAGGTGAATGCCCGGCTGGTCACGGAGTGTTCTCTGGGACCTCGTGGCTTTAATCCTGTGAGGGCTCACGAGGTCTGATGCCCCCATCCTGATGCCTCGGCACGTCTCTGCCAAACCAGGTGAACTCAGGGTACCCCAGTCCTGCCTGAAAGCTCTGAAGACCTCTGGGAATGAGTTCTGCAGAATTCTTTGGCCTGAACGCTGACCTGGAGGTGTCTGTTCAGAACTACTTGAGTTTGCCTTGGCACGGGGGCAGCTTGTGTTTGCCTTGCTTCCTCTGGACCCCCTGTGGTCGCTGACACCTTCCTTCTCTGGAGCTAGGCATCTCCGGCCTGGCACTGCCTTCCTCCCTTCTCCCACTCCTGTGTAAACAGCAGGAGAGCCGGGGACTGCTTTTCCCACCCGTGCATCTCCTGCAGCCCCTGACACCCATCCTTCACTCAGTAAACAGCTATAATTAACCACGTGCAGGAGGGACAGAGGCTGCACGCAGGGCAAGGTCCATACCTGTAACCAATCCTGCCTCCTGCTGAGGGCTTTCCAGGAACTCTCTCCTCCCCTCACTCCCCTCCCCTCCGGGAAGCCGCTGGCAGAGGAATCTGGGCAGTGGGACCTGGCCGGAAAGCCATGCCTCGAGTCATCCAACTCTGGGCAGACCTAGTGAAAGCAAAGGGCAGAGCACGTGGAGGCCGCTGCTCTCAGCATCAGTGTGGGGAGAAAGTGAAGCCAGGACGGGTGGTGTCTCCTCCACAGAGTGAGCCGGCCCGGGGGTGGGTGTTTGGAGCCCTCTGGGCTGCAGCCTGAATTCTACATTTCAAAGGACACACCACACAGCCAGGCTTGGGCACGTCCCCTTGGTTGTGTATCCAGGGGTCTGAGTTCGCAGGGCTCAGCACTCGTCTTCTGACTGCCAAGTTTCTGTTAGGACTTGGACTTGGACGTGACCTCCCTCAACCCCAGGCTTGTTTAGGTTTACCTTGGGAACATTGCAAGCAGGGGCCTCCGGGAGCCACCCGTGTCTAGAGGGATGTGGGCCAGCCAGCTCCCAACCCTGGGCATCCAGCCCCTCACTGCTGCCCGAAGCCCTGCGCCCAGCTTGGGGTTTAGCACCTGCTCCCTTCCCAGTGAGAGCATCATGGAGACCAAGGAGTCCTTCCGTGTGCCCGAAATCCTTCTTCTAATGGGAACTCTTCCCTCTTCTATTGTTCTGCAAACATAGAGAAAAGCTGCCAAGCTGCTTCCACACAGATCTTTTTTTGGCCTCACTCTTTTTATTTCTTTTATCTTTTTCCATTAAGAAACAGCCACCAGCTCTGAGAGTCATGCTGCCTGCAAAGCTCTCTTACCTCCAGGAGACATCAGATTTTTGTTTAAGAACCTCAGCCAGCTGGATTTCCCATCTGCCATGTCCACGCTGATGGCAGACAAAGAAATTCAGCCTAACGTTCCCCAAAGCTGTCTCACAATTGCTGCTTCTGTGGAGGAAGGCCAGGTCCTTCCGTGTTTATGCTTTGTGGTCTCTGTTCGTAAGGGGTTCACTTTTCAGCAGGGAACACCCCTTGGGGGTCACCTCCCTCTGGTTTGCCCAAGGACAGTGGGCGTGTCCTTGGAAGTTCAGGCCTGGGCTGCTGGGCACCCATGCTGCTATAATGGGTTTGGAGGAAGGGACAGCAGAACCTGAGTGAGGTGACAGCCCAGCAGTCCTGACTAGGGCCAGAGGGGAACAAAAGGCACTCGGACCAAATGACCAGGGAGCCAACAGGGCCCCTAAGTACTAAGATAACAATAACCAGAGGGAAGCAGCAAGGTGACAGAAGATTAAAATAATAATAATAATAAACTCGAGTTAAAAAGCAAACAGAAAACCACAAGTTCCCTCCAATGGGAAACCAAGTCCCTTGGGAGCGAGCTCTCCTTCATTCCTCTTGGCACTCCGGGTCAAAGTCCTCCCCAGGGAGCACACGTGTTTGGGTGGGGACTGCTGTCCGCATGTCAGGAGGAACCCCCCCGGCCCCACCGCCTGGCTGCAGTCCTACACGGGTGCTACCCAGCTCCTCTCTCTAGCCAGGTCACACTTTTCTGCCTCAGTTTCCCCACCTATAAAAGGGAGACACACATAATAGCTAGCACCTGGGATGCTGTGAGCACTTGATGGCTTAGTCTTGACAGGGTCCAGCACATCCCGGGGCGCAGCAACTCCTGGCTCTGTTCCTGTTTGTTTTGTTTTGTTTTTTAAAATTAGAGTATAGTTGATTTACAATGTTGTGCTAGTTTCAGGTATATAGCAAAGTGATTCAGTTATACACACATACATATATCCATTCTTTTTCAGATTCTTTACGCATATAGGTTATTACAGAATACTGAGTAGAGCTCCCTGTGCTGTACAGTAGGTCCTTGTTGGTTATCTATCTTATATATAGTAGAGTGTGTATGTTCATCCCAAGCTCCTAATTTATCTCCCACCCGCCACGTTCGACAGCAATGCCTGTATAGGGGAGGAGACTCTCCCTCCAGGCTCCTACAGGAGGCCTCACAGGGCTGTCTGCCCCCATTTTTCCCACCATTGGTTACCAAGGGTTTCAGTGCCCTGTGAAACTGCTCTCCTGTGTGTGTCTCTTCATACGAGATCTTCACAATTAAAGGACTTTTTTTGGGGTAAAAACTGGGTCTCAGGCTCCATGTAGTCTCTTCAGATTCTTTAGTCTAAAGTTGGAAGAAGCTAGAGGGCATTTAGAGTCGTTTTTGTCACCAAGCTAAAGCTGTCCACACCTTCCTCCCCACAGCCTGGGGCACAGGCTGGATGTTCAGTGCCTGCTGCCTGGGCCCCGAGTGATGGGTCACGTGGAGGGCTGTGGGTAGCGCGTCTGCACTCGGCTACCAGGGGTGATGGCCTTTCACAGCCTTGACCTGTGACTGGTTGGCGGGATCATCTCAAGTTTCAGAAAGCCTTTCTTACAGACCCCTGTTCTTCTAGTAAGTCCCAGAGAGAGGAAAAAATGGGATTTGTGAGGTAACATATCAGTTATGACAGAGAAGAGGGCTACATGAATGGTGAGGAGCTGGAAATAGCTTTAATGGTTTAAAAACCTGGTGTTTACTCTGGAGCAGAGATTAGGGGTGGGCTTAAAAGCTGTCAGTGTTCAAACATCAAAAAAGGAGTCTGACTCTTCGTTACAACCTTGTACAGCCATGTCTGCAGCAGCATTATTTACAATAGCCCCAAAATGGAAACATCTTAAATGTCCACTGACAGATGAATGGATTAAAAAAATGTGGTATATCCATGCAATGGAACATGCAGGAATGCTCCACAATGAAGCAGTCCAGGAAGGAGGCTCATGCGTCAATGGTCAATAACGTGCCATGTGCTGGAGGCTGTTAGAGTGAGGACCCAAGGCTGTGTGCATAGAGAGAATGGAGAGGATTAGGACGGTGATGTGGGACACGGTTTTACAGGATGAGTCAGTGTGGACAGCACACTCCAGAGGACGGAAATAGTGTGTGCAGAGGCACGGGGCCCTGGGCACCAGCTGGAGTGATGCCTGCCCGGGTGTGCCATTGGAGCTGTGGGAACTTTGGGGGTTTATCCTACAGGGATCATCTGGGAAGGGCATGGGCAGTCCTTGGCTGTGATACCACTTTGATTGCCCTGCAAAGCAGCTGTGAGCTGTGATTATTCTCTAGTTCTCACAAGGGAGATCACAGGAGTTCTTCAATCTTGGGGTCCCCCAGCTTTCTGGGCCCAAGATACATTGTGGGTCACACATTGTGGGGGTGTGCTCACACCCCCTTGAGCTCTCCCACCATGCATTTGCCAACAATCCTACCTACCAGGGTTGTCCAGGGATGCTGGCTGGGAGGAGCAGTGGACCCATGGCAGGTCCATCCTCTGGTGCTCAGTACTCCCCATTCCTTGATATTTGTCCTTCCCCCCAGGGATGCTCCAAATGGAGCCACATCAGACTCCCCAGAGGGCTGGTTAAAAGACAGGCGCTGGCCCCATACACCTAATTTCTGAATTAGTAGGTTTGGGTGGGGCCTGCATTTTGCTTTGCACACAGAGTCCCAGGTGATGTTGATGGTGCTGGTCTGAGACCACATTTTCCAGAACTGTTGCTGTAGAGCAGGACGAATCATGTGAAATGGCAGAAGAGCCCATGCATGTGGGTTGGCCTCAGTCTGTTGTAACAGAATATCACACACTGGGTGGGCAAAAACAAGAATTTATTCTCTCTCAGTTCTGGAGGCCAGACATCTAAAATCAAGGTGTCGGGCTTCCCTGGTGGCACAGTGGTTGAGAGTCCGCCTGCCGATGCAGGGGACACGGGTTCATGCCCTGTTCCGGAAAGATCCCACATGCTGCAGAATGGCTGGGCCCGTGAGCCATGGCCCCTGAGCCTGCGCATCCAGAGCCTGTGCTCCGCAACGGGAGAGGCCACAACAGTGAGAGGTCCGCATACCACAAAAAAAAAAAAAAAAAAGTTAAGAATTAATAAAATCAAGGTGTCACTATGGAGAACAGTATGGAGTTTCCTTAAAAAACGAAAACTAGAATTACCATATGACTCAGCAATCCCACTACAGGGCATATACCCTGAGAAAACCATAATTCCAAAAGAGTCATGTACCACAATGTTCATTACAGCTCTATTTACAATAGCCAGGACATGGAAGCAACCTAAGTGTCCATCGACAGATGAATGTATAAAGAAGATGTGGCACATATATACAATGGAATATTACTCAGCCATAAAAGGAAACAAAATTGAGTTATTTGTAGTGAGGTGGAAGGACTTAGGGTCTGTCATACAGAGTGAAGTAAGTCAGAAAGAGGAAAACAAATACTGTATGCTAACACATATATATGGAATCTTAAAAAAAAAAAAAAAGGTCTGAAGAACCTAGCAATAAAGACGCAGACATAGAGAATGGACTTGAGGACACAGGGAGGGGGAAGGGTAAGCTGGGATGAAGTGAGAGAGTGGCATGGACATATATACACTACCAAATGTAAAATAGATAGCTAGTGGGAAGCAGTCTCATAGCACAGGGAGATCGGCTCAGTGCTTTGTGACCACCTAGAGGGGTGGGATAGGGAAGGTGGGAGGGAGATGCAACGGGGAGGAAATATGGGGATATATGTATATGTATAGCTGATTCATTTTGTTATAAAGCAGAAACTAACACACCATTGTAAAGCAATTATACTCCAATAAAGATGTTAAAAAGAAAAAAAATATAAATATCAAGGTGTCAGCAGGGCCATGCTCCCTCCAGCAGTTCTATGGAAAATTCCTCCCTCGCCTCTTCTAGCTTCTGGCATTGCCAGCAATCCTTGGTGTTCTTTGGCTTGTGGAAGCATCACTCCAGTCATGAGGCCACCTCCTTCCTATGTCCTCTCATCATCTTCCCTCTGTGCAAGTCCATTTCTGTGTTCAAATCTTCCCTTTTTATAAGGGCACTGGTTATATTGGATTAGGGCTCACCGTAATGACCTCATTTAACCTTAATTACCTCTGTAAAAACCCTATCTCTAAATAAAGCCACATTCTGAGGTACTGCAGGGTTAGGACTTGAACATATCTTTTTGGGGAGACACAATTCAACCTGTAACAGCACCCTTGGGAGCAGTGGTGGGTCATGTCCACATCCATAGCTGGGCCTGGATGCAGAGCTGGGCCTCTAAGTAAATCACACAAATTCTCCCTGTTATGCAACACCTTGGCCCAGCTCTCTAGACACTCACTCCTCAGAAGAGAGGCCTGGCTCCATAAAGCTAGTACAGGCTGTTCATTGTCTACGAACATATAAGTGAGGGTGCCACCCAGCTTCCCTGCAGCCTAGGAAGCCACTGTGGAAATATTTCAGGACTCTAATGGAATAAATGGTCTTGGAAGAAGAGCTAAGAGAAACATAGGGCCATGTTTCTCAAGGGGTCCAAAGGTGAGGAGGGGGGACCAACAGGCTGTCCCAAACAAGGCCTGTGCAAGAGAGAAAACAGAGTTCTCCTACCATAGTCCCAAGTGCTTAACAATGATACAGTGGTCTCATAATGTGATAGATAAGATTGGTTCTGTCTTCCCACCTTGACTGCTGTGTTAGTCTGCTCAGGCTGCTATAACAAAGCACCATTGACTGGGAGACTTAAACCACAGATGTTTATTTTTTGCAGTTCTGGAGGCTGGAAGTCCAAGATCAAGGTGCTGACTGAACTGGTCCCACCTGAGAGCTCACTTTCTGACTTGTAGACACAGCCACCTCGCATTGTGTCCTCCCATGACAGAAAGAGATGAAACTCTGGTCTGTTTTCCTTTCTTTTTGAGGGTACTAATCCCATCATGGGGTCCCACCCACATGACCTCATCTAAACCTAATCACCTCCTCAAAGCCCCACCTCCAAATATCATCACATTAGGGGTTAGGGCCCCAACATATGAATTTTGGGGGGCACAAACATTCAGTCCATAACAATAATATACCTTCATTATGTCTTGGAAGTTAAGTTACGTTTAGATTCCCTAGACCCCTTGGTCATCCTGCTGGAACGTGGTGGCATGGGGATTTCCTATTTCTAGATTCTGGCCTTCCGTCTGACCTCTGCACTCCTTACCATGGGGTACCTTATGGGCATATCCAAGCTCTGTCTACACCCCTGGAAACAGCTGCCTCTTGATCACCCAGTGGATCTATAATTGTACATGCCCAAGGCATGTCTGAACAGAGAAAAGGCCTGAACAGGTCAGGACACAGCCAGAGAGCATTTACGCAGAGAATTGTGGAGTGCTTCTTTAGAAAGATGGGGTGTGGGCTGCAAGTGATGAAGGGAGCCTGAATAGTACCCCTCTAAAGCAGTCTGGGCAGGGGCCACTCTCCTTCAGCTTTGCAGTTTGCTGAGCTTCCCAGGGGATGACTGTGACATTTGCCTCTGGCTGTAGTGGAGGCCCTTGGAGCTCAAGCAGTGGCCCCAAGAACCCATCAGGAGCTTGTTAAAGCTCAGACTCATGGCCCAGTCCACAGGGGTTCAGTTTGGAGGGTGTGGCCTGGGGCTTGGGCAGCATCCTTTGGACCAGCATCCTTGGCGATGCAGTAGCCTGTGGTCACAGAGCTGTGGTGGGGAGCAGGGTTGCTGGGGCTGCCCCAGTGCAGATCTGCACCATGCAAGGTATGACTTCACTACATTACATGGGGAATCAGAGATGTGCTCAGAAACACAAGTTTTTCTGGGAAGGGTCCAGATTTCTGTACCCTGAGATGGGCTGGTGTGTGTGTGTGTGTGTGTGTGTGTGGTGTGTGCATATGCACATGTATACATGTGTGTGTATATATATATATAATTTGTTTAAAAAGTATGGCAATGTAGGTGGGATAGAAGAGGAAGTTTAAAGTATGAGCCCAAGGTACCATCTTGAAGAGAAGTAATCTGCTTTATAGGAGAACATTTTTTTAAGTTATAATCAATTTCCCACATTCTTGACTATGAGGACATAAAGCCAAGGGTTTGCAGGGAGTGACTGAAGAGGTGTGTGAAGGCAGCTGTTAAGAAGAGTGACAGTGACGCAAGGTGTGAGCTCGGCCTGGGCCTGCCAGAAGAAGGTACCCTCTGGGGTGGATAATGGTACCTCAGACAATTCTGAGGATGGGAAAGGAAGTACCGCTTTCCTTCCAGCCCTTGAATTTCCTTTTCCAACTCAAGGACTGCTGGGGTCGTCCAGCGTGTTCAGAAAAGAGGCTTAGTAATTTATTCACCAATACACAGACAGACAGACACACACACACACACACACACGCACAGGCTCACAGGAAGTTTTCATTAGAATATGACATGTGAGAGATGGGCATTACATATATATTCTGTCCTGCATTTCATGTGCTTATGTGTATGTAGGTATTAAACAAGTGACAATATTGACCCCATAGGCTTGCACACCCAAATTTATAAGATACACACACTGGGCATATACCCTGAGAAAATCATAATTCAAAAAGAGTCATGTACCAAAATGTTCATTGCAGCTCTATTTACAATAGCCAGGACATGGAAGCAACCTAAGTGTCCATCATCGGATGAATGGATAAAGAAGATGTGGCACATATATACAATGGAATATTACTCAGCCATAAAAAGAAACGAAATCGAGTTATTTTAGTGAGGTGGATGGACCTAGAGTCTGTCATACAGAGTGAAGTAAGTCAGAAAGAGAAAGGCAAATACCGTATGCTAACACATATATATGGAATCTAAGAAAAAAAAAAAAAAGGTCATGAAGAACCTAGGGGCAAGACTGGAATAAAGACACAGACCTACTAGAGAATGGACTTGAGGATATGGGGAGGGGGGAAGGGTAAGCTGTGACAAAGTGAGAGAGTGGCATGGACATATATACACTACCAAACGTAAGGTAGATAGCTAGTGGGAAGCAGCCACATAGCACAGGCAGATCAGCTAGGTGGTTTGTGACCACCTAGAGGGGTGGGATAGGGAGGGTGGGAGGGAGGGAGACGCAAGAGGGAAGAGATATGGGAACATATGTGTATGTATAGCTGATTCACTTTGTTATAAAGCAGAACTAACACACCATTGTAAAGCAATTCTACTCCAATAAAGATGTAAAAAAAAAAAAGACTTGGGAATTCAGTTCAACTACCACGTTAGATGTACATTTTGGTATCCAATTGAGACACTCCACATAACTGATAATTACAACGAATCAACTTACTAAATAATCAGGAAAAAAAAATCAAAAGAAACCCCAGGAGGAGTTCTTTTTTTAAAAATATTTATTTATTTATTTATTTTTTATATCTTTATTGGAGTATAATTGCTTTACAATGGTGTGTTAGTTTCTGCCTTATAACAAAGTGAATCAGTTATACATATACATATGTACCCATATCTCTTCCCTCTTGCGTCTCCCTCCCACCCTCCCTATCCCACCTCTCTAAGTGGTCACAAAGCACCGAATTGATCTCCCTGTGCTATGCGGCTGCTTCCCACTAGCTATCCACCCTACGTTTGGTAGTGTATATATTGTCCAGGAGGAGTTCTTAAAAATAACTTGGTAAGCCCTGAACAACATCACCAAATGAAAACAGGAGCAAAGCCCTGCCGATTAAGAGAACAGTCTTCCCACGGGCCCTGCTCCCTCCAGGCAGGTGGGCGGCCGATCCCTCCCACCGCTGGAACAGGTGGGCAGCATGTGCTCCTCCTTTACTTGGGATCTTAACTGATGATCTTTATTTTGTTGTCACCGTGTCCTTACACATAGGGAAATTGCCGTGGGGCTGCAGGGAGAACATGATAGAGTAGGGGTGCAGATGCAGTCACAACACCACCCCGATTTGGGGCTGGGGGGGCTCTGGAGGGTGCTGATGGCCTGCACTGCCAGTCACCTGTGCAGGGCCAAGACATACCCAGGACGATTCATTCCTCATGAATTGCTAAGACACAGACTCTGGCAGGGAGGCGAGTGGGGCAACAGCTTGGAAACCCTGTGTGTTCTGGATGCCAGCTGACAGAGGAAGGGGGTCTACACCCAGAGCAGGGTTAACAACGAGGGTGAATCAAGGCTGAGCGTGAGCGCAGGCAGGTCCAGTGGAAGTTGTGTCTGAAAATACCGAAGTGGATGACATGTTCCCAAGGCCTGCTGGCTGCTTCGCCTGATGCAGTAATGGCTGAAGAATCTAAAGAAGACACAGTTCTGCCGACAGCCTGCTCCCTGGCTTTTCCCAGCACTGGTCACCTCCCCAGACAAGGGAGAGTGCTCCGTGACAGCCAGCAACTGACACCTCAGGCCCCAGGCTCCTCCGTGCTGTGCTGGAGGAGACCTGCAATGTCAAGGTCATGAGACTGGGGGCTGCAACCCACAGGTCTTTTGGTCCTAAACTGAAGCCCTGCGTGTTGCCAATGAAAGGAGCGAGAAATGGATCGTTCTGGAAAGGGGAGAATGGGGGGCTTATGACTGCCTGGTTCCCAGAAGTGGGAACAGATTTAATGGGGGAGTGGCAGAACCAGCTTCCACTTCTAGAAAAGACTTTATGACAGGGTGGCAAGACACTAGACCCGTGCCTTGATGGGTGCTGTGACCCTGTCTGGGGATGGTGTCTGTCTGCCTGCTCCAAGGGATTGAGGCACGATCCTCCATGGCATGGCGGCATGGGGACCCAGGATGTGACTTCTCATGTGCTTTTAATACCCAGGAATTCTGTGATTAAAAGGCACAGACAGGAATGCCATCTTGAGATAAGAAGAGAAGCCACAAACCCAACCAGAATTGGACACGTAAGACTCAAGGGAGTCTTTCCCCGTAAGTGCCTTGTGAATCTGCATTCCTCTGCCCTGCTGTTGCGGGCTGGTGCCAACACATGCCCGGCGTTGCACGCCAGCTGGCAGCCGAGGGGGCAGCAGTTCTGCAGTCAGCTGCCTTCAGAGACAGGGCTGGTGGATCTAACGGCTCATGGCTTCCTGGGGGAACAGGCAGCCCTGCATTGCCATTCATGGGCATTTTGGCTTCCTTAACTATAAGATAAAATAAACACACAAAAGGTAAAATACAGAAGGGTTGCTATTTGATTCCACTTACGCAATCACTTTGCAGTTAATTCTTCTGATTGTGTAGATAGTACAGTCAAACTTGCTAGATCTCTTTTTTCTTTTTTGGGGGATGCTTTTTACGCTGAGATATATATATAACATAACACTATATTAGTTTCAGGTGTACAATGATTTGTTATATGTATAAATTGTGAAATGATCACCACAATAAATCTAGTAACAAACAATCACCACACATAGTTAATTTTTTTTTTTCTTTGTGATGATAGGTGTCTTTTTTACTATCTCTATTTTTTTTTTTTTTTTTTTTTTTGCAGTATGCGGGCCTCTCACTGTTGTGGCCTCTCCCGTTGTGGAGCACAGGCTCTGGACGCGCAGGCTCAGTAGCCATGACTCACGGGCCCAGCTGCTCCGTAGCATGTGGGATCTTCCCGGACCGGGGTGCAAACCCGTGTCCCCTGCATCGGCAGGCGGACTCTCAACCACTGCGCCACCAGGGAAGCCCTACTATCTTTATTTTGATAAGGATAACTCAGAAGTAAGAGATACCCACTGGAGTGTGGCTTTCAAACTCAATGGGTTGTGAAATCAACTTAGTGAAGTGTGACCAGCATTTTTTAAAAATGTGAAATAGGAATGGAATAGGAGATATCAGAATGCACTAAACCATCTACTTGTTTCCCATCCAACTTCAAAACGAAGATGTTATGCATTCCCATCAGGTCCTGATGCTCAGGCCCTGCCTACCTCTCTGATGTCAATAGCCCCTTGTATCTCCCTCCCTTCCCTCCACCCCCAGTGACCCCCTTGTTCTGTTTCCTATGCGTGGAAGACTTTTCCTCGAATTTTGACGGGCCACGCCATCCCTCCACTCAGGCTGATGCCCAGATGTCAGCTCCTCTTAGAAGTCATTCTTGACCTTGCTCCTTTCACCTGGACCCTTAACCCTGCTTCATCTTTCTTTGAGATACTCATCACTATGTGATGTCATATTATAGCTATGTGATTTTTGCTGTCTCTGTCTTCAGGTTATCAACTCCATCTGGGAAGGGCCATTGTCTACTTCCCTGCCATCTGCCTAGCAGCTAGAATGAAGCCTGGTACACAGTAGATGCTCAATAAATATTTGTTATTTTTGAAGGAATGAATGAAAAATGAAATGGATAACCATCCTTATGTCATTGAGTTGTGGTGAGATCAAATAAAATAATCCAAACCCAATGCCCAGAACATAGCACTCAATAAATGCTACGTATTATACTGTTTCACTTTCTCTGAATTTTCAGGGCATTCATTGCTCTTGACATTTTAAAATATGTCTCCCTGGAAAAGAAATATATCCTGTGTTCCCCAATGAGTGAGAGTTTCTGAGATGGAATCATAGTTCTTTTAAAACTTAAAACTGAAAATGTAAGTGTCCTGAGAATACACGAGTTGATGGAAGGTGTTAATGCAGTTTCCAAAAACACACATGGCCAGGGATCCTGAGAGGGATTTCAGTGCAGTTGGCACTTTTGCACCTTCTGTGGTCATGAAATCTTCGTGTTTCAGAGTGCACAGGTCTTTCTGAATACCAAAGGCGAAAGGTATTTCGAGTATGCATTGAATATTTTCAAATCCACAAATTCTTTGGGGTCCCCTTGGTTCAATTTTAGAGTGCTGCTAGTTCCCTATTTGGAAAGGATTTGGGGAAAGGAGTCCCTGGATGCCAGGAGCTGCTAGATGTCACTGGAGAAATATTTCTCTCTTGTGATAGTTTAATAACAGAAGCACTTTGCATTCACACATTCACGCTAAACTTAACTATGCAGTCATGGCTTGGTCTCCAAAGATGAGGTACTTTACCTGTGAAGGAGCCAGGTAGAAGCTAAGGTATCTGAAGATTGCATTTGAGGTGCCCCAGCACACTCCTGGCACTCTTGGCAGGAACAGTTAGCACCACTCATCATCAGGCTAAACCGTGTCTTAAAATAAGCTCACTGTGTGGTTCTCTAAGCTAAGATGGGGTCGATCTGAGAGCTGAAACAGAAAATATTTCTCAGGTTGATCTCTTGGATGTGTGTGGCAGGCAGGCTTTATGGAAAAGTATCAAGGTAGATTGCATCCCAACCAGAATATTGTCTGCATCCTGTTACTATGGGAACAATCATCCACCTACGTAGTCTATGCATATTTCTGTCTGTGCAAGTGTCAGCCTGGGGGACAAAACTCAACTATTTGTTTCTACTTTTCCTGCTAGAACTTTTGAAAAAAAAATAGTCTTAGGACATTTAGAAAATATACATTTTTCCCTTCCTTTTATTCTTTAGTATTTTTTGCCTGTTTTCCCCTCTCATCCTGTTCCCCAGGTTTCACATAGGTTTGGTATTGATTGATCTCCTCCTACGTGCCAGGTACCTGTGATAAGTGCTTATGTGTTTTATTACTGCTAATTCTCTCGAGAGGTCTATGAAGTCAGTATTATTTAGTTCATTTTACATATATGGGCAGTGAGGCTTTCCAGTTGTTCCTCCCCCGGGAAGGATGAGAACCAATGTTCCCACTCAGGTCTCCGATGTTGGAAGCCTGGCTCGCAGCCTCACTTTTACAGAACTTTCTAGGGAAGTGATGGGAGGTGCTGCAGGACCCAGGGGGCACATCTGGACCACATCCACATCCCACTTCCAGGAAACTGAATGTCTACACCAGCCTGGGGAACTGCTTCTTCTGCCTGCTCTCTCCTCTTCCTCTTGTCTCTCAAAAGCGTGCCCAAAGGCTCCTGGAACTAGGGCACATTAGAGTTTATTTTGCAATTGCACTTTGGGGAATTATGGGATGCCTGAGGCTATGCCTGGGAATTGATTTGCAGCTGCACAGCTGTGTCAGCGCATGGATGTATGGGGAGGATTTTGTTATTGCAGTGGGGTGCCCCAGGCTCCCTAGAAATGAAAGGGCATCCTTACGAACTCCGAGCCCACCTGGGGTCAAGGGGGCATCAGGACCACTCAAACCTAATGATAGCTGTGGGTCAGGGAGGGCAGAGCACTATGTCCCCCAGGCCGTGGTTTTCTTTGGGAGTGGTGACAAGTCCTAAGGACACTGTGAGACTGGGATTTTAGGGAGAAAGCAGGGGGCCTTACTCCTTAGTGGGAAGAAGGTTGGTCAGGCTCCTTGTTGCAAGTGCTTGATCAGGCTGATGATGTGGCCAACACCTTTCACACTTTGATGTGGGTTCTCAGTGGTGTCTTAGAACCCACAGAGTACAGCCAACATCACTGTGTCAGAAGCCAGAAAGGCAGCGATGATGATCGTGGGGGTAGTGAGTCCTCTATACTAAGTAGGACAGAAAGTTTCAACAAAACATCCTGTGGACAAAGGGGCAGTTGGGTAAGGGAGGCAATGGCTAGGCTCTTCCTGACAGAAAGGCCTGCTCATCCTTGCTGTGATCTTGCTGGGTACAAGGGGTGAACGTTAGCCTGATACATTTTATTGGATTATTCCAGGGGTTTCCAGGGCTTGACTTCACCATACCTTCAGTTCCATGAGCACAGGTTCACCTGCTCATCCAACAAGAATTGCTTCAGCCCTACTAGGTGCCATGCAGAGTACAACTCTGTGTTGTGCTGGGATACAGCTCCGAGCAGGAGACAAAAGTCCCTGCCAGAGGGAGCTGACTTCTAGTGTGGGGTTGGCACGTTTTCCATAAACATTTTAGGCTTTGGGGGTCATGTGGTCTCTGTTTCAGCTACTGAACTCTGCAAAAGCATCCACAGACACGACACTCATGCAGTGGGGTGGCCATGCCCAGTACAGATTCCTCTACAAAACCAGGTGGCCAGCCTATTGGTGGGATTTGGCCCAGGTAGTAGTTTGTTGATCCCTACCCTAGTGAACAAGATGAGAAAAGACTCTCTAGGGTCAAGTTCTGCCAAGTTGATTTTTTTCTCAATGAATTTGCAGAATGTCTCCACTCTTAAACTGATTTAAAAGCATCTTGCTCCAGCCCTTGTCACCTTACTGGAGAGGTCAGAACAGCAAGGTGTGTTGCTGGAAGACACCATCTGTTATGGGCTGAGTCATGTCCCCCAGATTCATACACTGAAGTCTTAACTACCAGGACCTCAGAATGTGACTCTATTGGGAGACAAGGCTTTAAAGAAGTGATTAAAGTAAAATGAAGTCATTAGGGTTGGCCCTCATCCAACGTGACTGGTGTTTTTATCAGAAGAGATTAGGGCACAGACATGCATGGAGGGAACACCATGTGAAGACAGAAGGAGGAGACGGCCATCTATAAGCCAAAGAGAGAGGCCTCAGGAGGAACAAGCTCTGCTAAATAACACTTGATCTTGGACTTCTTGCCTCCAGGACTGTGAGAAAATAGATTGGTGCTGTTTAAACCATCCAGTCTGTGGCATTGTTATGGCAGTACAAACAAACTAGTAGACCTGCTCTGTCCCAAGTCTAGGAGACTCCAAATGGTCAGGGCAGAGTAAGGGACGGATGCTGTTTACCAGCTGCTCCCACAAGAGCCGTGTAAACCCCAACCCTTCTTCCTCTTCCTTTTTCCTTCAAGGCCCTAGATGGGCAGCTGCCCTACTGGCTTATCAGCTCTTTCTGGGAAGGTGATGCTTTTGTGGTGAAGATAAACAATTTAGAGAAAGAGAAAGAGTTTGTAGAGATGAGACTGAGAGGAAAACATGTCTCCCAGACTCCACAAGGCGGAAAATATGCATTAAAACCAAGGTGGGCAAAAGGAAACACTTACATTTTTCACTGGAGTCGTTTTCTCAAGGAATGCCCCAGGCTGGGTGAGAGCCCCAGTCATCAGCTCAGGCGGCAGACGTTCTGCTGGAGAAGCACTGGAGCTGGGTCTTGGCGTCAGAGGATCTGATTGTCCAAACTCTGGAGTCATTAGAAAAGCAAACAGCTGGCTGCTGAGGTTTCTGCTGTGCAGGCTTCCCGCCCAGGCATTCATGAGAGCAGAGTAGCCCGTTCAAGAACAAAATAATCCATCAGTGCTTCCAGGGTTATGATGTTTTTGAGAATCAAACTTACAAGCTGCTCTTGTAAGCAGAGGATCAAGAGACCCAGAATGGCCCCATTCCAATGCCCAGGAGCCCTTCTGTGTGCCTGTCTCTGAGGCTACTGGGGCCCAGCCCAGAGTGCCTGCTGCATCCCAGGTGGGGAGCCCTGCCAACCACAGTGTGGCCCTTCTCAGTGCCCCAACCCCTGCTTAGGCTCCGGCCAAGTCTTTGGCCATATCCAGGGAGGATGGCTCAAATGCCCCTCCAAGATGACTACCAGATGGGCAAGGACAAGTTGGCCATATTTGATTGCCCGTAAACTGGTTCCACCTGGTTGATGCCACACATCCTGAGGCCCCGAGGCCACATGGCTCCAGATTCAACCCCTCTGTCTGCCTGGGCATCTGGGGGTCTGTGGGTCCCACAGCTCCAGGAATGGCAGGACAGGGCATGTAGCATGCACCTGTGTGTTAGGGAGTGGCGTCCACAGTCACGGTGGAAGTTCTGTTTGAGGCATGACCTACATAACGAAAAGTGGCCTTGGTGGTTGTAAGAGAAGGGAGTGACTGCCAAATGCCAAGGCCTTTTACAAAATGCTACTAGAATATCTCATTCCAAACTGAAATGCAAACTTTCCTAATTTAAGATTTAGTATTTATAGTAAAAATTATTAGTGGGACTCAATAATAGTTTTGTTTATTTGGCTCGTCATGATAGCAGGAGACTTCCAGCTCATAGGGATTGCTCATAGGGCTCTGCTTGGCTAGGGGTCCACAGGGATGGCGACGAGGGTGGAGAGGAGCCTGTTGGCCTGCCTGGGGCTGAGAAGTGTTGCCTTATGCCTCTCACCCACTACCAGGCTGGCCAGGAGGAGGGAAGCACAGTTCCATCTTCTCGGGAGATTTGGTGGAAGCCATGGTCTGTCAAAGGGGTCATGGAGGGAGGCTTGGGGACAAGGAGCTGAGTGGGGACTCAAAAACCTTGGAAATCTTTGGAGAAGCCTGAGGTTGGGGAGGGCATGCCCAGCACCCATTTGCCCAAAGGTTTGATTGTGATTGTCTGGCTCCTGGGGAGAACTAAACTCAGGGGAAGTGGCTGCCAAGGCTTCGTGTGGGTTTGTGACAAGGGATGGCTCCCAAGCCAGAGGACGAGGACTCAGTGGGCAGCTCATGCTGGCTGTGTCCCTCTGTCCTTCCCGAGGACCTTTTAGCCGTTATGCTAAGTGTGTCACTGTACTTGGCTAAGAGCTCTCTACGGGAGACCGAGCCAGAGCACATTTTTTACAACACTCAGGGTTTTGTGGAAATAAGTTTCTAGGGACCGGCCTGATCAGGGACAGAGGACTGTTTTGTGTAGGAACAATGGTTGCATTTTCCCCAGGAAGCAACATGGGGATCCCAGGCAGCTTAGCTTTGGCAGGGCCCCCATCCTTGGTCAGACATGCCCGCACACCCGGGCTTCACACTGGGGCTGTCTGTCGAGCACCCTGACAGCGAGGAAGGGAAAGGCCGTGAAGCAGGCCTGCCCATCCGCTCCACGCGGGTCCACAGCTAGTCTGTACCCCAAACCCCTGACCCCAGCTGCCTGGCTCCCTTCCCTGGAAAGAGCACATCCTCTGAGCCCCAGAGAAAGAGCAGCATCAGCATCAGGAGAGAGGCTGGACGCCAGGCTGGAAACCACTCAGCATCTGAGCCTTTCTCTACCTGACAGAAATCCTGAAGAGGAAACACTGCTGCTGGGACCAAAGTGAAAACACCCAGTGGAAGGAGCAGGCTGGGAAGATCAGGTGATGCCTGCACTCCTGGCTCCTGGGAGTTGACGGCATTAAAAACACAAGACAGTGGGGGCCTGAGTTTAGAGGGGAAGTCGAGGCAGAAGCTGGTCCTGAGAGTGTTACCAGCTTTCAACTTGTCTGCATTTACCATTCTCTGCTTCTTCTCTCTTTTTCTATTTTTACCAAAGTAATACATGCTCATGTTTTTAAAAAAAAGAAAAGAAAAGAGGCTCTTAAAATGGAAGCAGTGCCTTTCCTGTCTGACCTGTCCACCTCAGCTCCACCCGGAGGTGACCTCTAGGAAAGCTTCCCGCTTTATTTCTCTCACCACCCTGCTGCCACATGATAGCCTTATGTTATTTTCTCTTTATTTGTAGGTTAAGGCATTATCATTCTTTTCATCAGTTCATGAAGAGGCTTTTTCTGGTTTTATATTTTACCCTATTTATTTCTAACTCCCCACTCTACTCCTATTTCAATCCCCCCTCCAGAGTCACATGTTCCTATATGCCACATGCCTTAAAGACAGAGGTGTGTTTGTAAAATGTTTTGTGTCTTTATGTTTGTTTTTAATCCACATAGAATGTGTGTGCTAGATCCTTGTTCTGTCTCACTTTTTAGGCAGTCAGTGTTGGGGTGAGCTCTCTCTGCCAGGCTCTCTGCACATCTGCCTTGATGCTTCTAACTGCAGCAGGTATTATACAGTCTGCTCCCCCGCACCTTTCAATTTCACCAATCACAGACAAGGCAATCATGAAAATCCTCAGACCTCCTGGGCAGGGACTTGTTGGTGACATCTCTGGGGTACATCCACAGAAGTGGAATTGATGGCTTATGGTTTATAAACAGCTTGGCTTTACCAAGCAATGCCTGGGTACTTCCAGCATGCTTGTGCAAGGTCACTAGTAGGCTTTGCACATGAGTGTGATGGTTCCCATCTCCCCAGATCTTTCATCGATATCGCTCAGTTTGCTAGTTTTTGCTAATCTGAGGTATATATTGACATAGATAGGTAGGTGGACAGATAGATATATAGATAGATAGAGATATATATAGATCTCACCACTAATGTAATTTGCATCTCTCTGATTAATAGAGAATTTGAGCATCTCTTCAAATACTTGTTGGCCATGTGTTCCTCCATTTATGATCTACCTACTTGTATCTTTTGCCCATTTGTAGAAGCTCCTTGTATATTCCAGGTACACATGGTCAGTTTTACATTTTGCCAATATCTTCTGCCATCTGTTACCCACAGATAGACAATTAAAGTTAATGAATTCTGTTAGCACACTGAATACCAGGTGGATAAAAGGGAACCAAAAAATGTTTTCTTTTTGTTGTTGTTGATATACATTCTATGTGCAACTATTAGCCTGAGCTTAGTCATCATATAATTCAACTCATATCTTTGCTTATTTTATGAATCATTATTCTCTTTGTTATAAGAATGGTGTTATATTAATTAAACTATATAGCCACGTATTTTGAGGCTATATCATTAGATGCCTATATACTCATTTCTTTAACATTTTATTTTTAGATAATTGTAGATTGATGTGCAATTGTAAGAATTAATACAGATCCCATATATCCTTCACTCAATTTTACTTAATAGTACCATCTTGCATAACTATAGTAGAAAAATCACAGCGAGGAAATTTATATTGAAACAATCCATTGAACTTGTTCAGATTTAATCAGTTTTGCATGTATCAATACCTGTGTGTGTGTGTGAGTGTGTTTGTGTGTGTGTTTAGCTCTATGCAACTTAATTACATATGCAGATTCCTGTGGCCGCCCCACCATAAGATACAGGACAGTTCCATCTCTACAAGGATCCCTTGTGCTCCCTTTTATAGACACAGTTATCTCTCTTCCTTCCTGCCTCCCTTTTTCCCTGGAAACCCCTAATCTGTTCTCCATTTCTGTAATTTTGTGGGGTCAAGAATGCTATTAAATTGAATCATATAATATGCATCTTTTTGACACTGGCTTTTTCAAATCAACATAAATCCCTTGAGATCCATCCAAATTGTTTTGGGTTCATTTCCTTTTAATATTGCATTGTGTAGATGGACCACCATTCACCCACTGAAGGACACCTGAGTTGTTTCCAGTTTGGGGTTATTATAAATAAAGCTGCTTTGTCATTTGTGTACAGGTTTTAGTGTGAAAATAATTTTTCAGTTGTCTAGGGTAAATGTCCAAGAACACAATTGCTGAGCAATATGGTAAGAGCATGTTTAGTTTTGTAAGAAATTACTATATTCTTTCTCAGAGTGGTGGTATCTACTTACATTCCCACCAGTTATGTATGAATGATCCCACTTCTCCACATACTCACCAGTATTTGGTGTTATCATCATTTAAAAATGGTATTTATCTGGATGGATGTGGAGTGCTATCTCATTGCAGTTGTACTTTGCATTTCCCTAATGCCTAATATTAGTATCAGTTTTTATTTCTTGTATTTTGAGGTTCTTGCTTTTTGGTACATTCATATTTAGAATCATTGGTTAATCACTGGTGGATCGATCCTTTTATCATCTTGTAACATCCCTATTTGTATCTAGTAATTTTATTTTCTTTGAAATCTACCTTACCTGATATTAATATATCCAGTGCTGATTTTTTAAATCTATATGGTTGTGTTTGAAGTGAGTTTCTTATAGATAGCATTAAATTTTCATTTTTCTTTTTTTTTTTTACTCCATTCTGCCAAGCTCCGTGTTTTCATTGTTGTTATTTAGTCCATTTATATTTAAGGAACTGATATGTTAGGATTGCCATTTTTATTTTATTACTTTCTGTTTCCTCAATTTCTCCTTCATCTGTTTTTATTTATTTACATTCCTTTGGGTTACTTGAACATTTTTTTAAGATTTAATCTTGATTGATTTAGGGTGATTTTGAGTATATCTCTTTGTTTAGTTGTATCATCTCTTGGTGATGGCTCCAGGTATTACAATATACATTAATAACTTCTCATAATCTGCCGGAGTTGATGTTTTACCACTTTGCATGAAGTGTAGAAACCTTACTTCCATTTAGGACATTTTACTCTGCCCCTTTTTGGTATAATTCTATTATATATTATATGCACAATTTAATGTGAACCCTATGTTTGCTTCCACTACCAAATGTGACTTAAGAAACGTACAAGAAGTGTCTCTTACATTTATCCCTACTTTTATCCATTCTGATGTTCTTTATTTTTTTAAGTTCCAAGCTTTCTTCTGTTATTATTCCCTTTCTGTTTAGAGAATTCATTTAACCACTCTGTTTATTTTTTTTCTATTTTAATTAATTAATTAATTAATTTATTTATTTTAACAACTTAATTGGAGTATAAATGCTTTACAATGGTGTGTTATAAAGCAGAAGCTTTATAACAAAGTGAATCAGCCATACATATACATATATCCCCATATCCCCTCCCTCTTGTGTCTCCCTCCCACCCTCCCTATCCCACCCCTCTAGATGGTCACAAAGCACCGAGCTGCTTTCCCTGTGCTATGCAGCTGCTTCCCACTACCTATCTATTTTACAGCTGATAGTATATATAAGTCCATGCCACTCTCTCACTTTGTCCCAGCTTACCCTTCCCCCTCCCTGTGTCCTCAAGTCCATTCTCTATGTCTGCGTCTTTATTCCTGTCCTGCCTCTAGGTTCTTCAGAAACTTTTTTTTTTTAGATTCCATACATATGAGTTAGCATACAATATATGTTTTTCTCTTTCTGATTTACTTCACTCTGTATGACAAACTCTAGGTCCATCCACCTCATTACAAATAACTCAATTTTGTTTCTTTTTATAGCTGAGTAATATTCCATTGTACATATATGCCACATCTTCTTTTCATTCATCGGTCGATGGACACTTAGGTTGCTTCCATGTCCTGCCTATTGTAAATAGAGCTGCAGTGAACATTGTGTTACATGACTCTTTCTGAATTATGGTTTTCTCAGGGTATATGCCCAGTAGTGGGATTGTCATATGGTAGTTCTATTTTTAGTTTTTAAAGGAACCTCCATACTATTCTTCATAGAGGCTGTATCAATTTACATCCCCACCAACAGTACAAGTGGGTTCCCTTTTCTCCCCACACTCTCCAGAATTTGTTGTTCGTAGATTTTCTGATGATGCCCATTCTAACTGGTGTGAGGTGATACCACATTGTATTTTTGATTTACATTTCTCTAATAAGTAGTGATGTTGAGCAGCTTTTCATGTGCTTCAAGGCCATCTGTATGTCTTCTTTGGAGAAATGTCTACTTAGGTCTTCTGCCAATTTTTGGATAGGGTTGTTTGTTTTTTTGATATTGAGCTGCATGAGCTGCTTATAAATTTTGGGGATTAATCCTTTGTCAGTTGCTTCATTTGCAAATATTATCTCACATTCTGAGGGCTGTCTTTTTGTCTTGTTTATGTTTTCCTTTGCTGCACAAAAGCTTTTAAGTTTCATTAGGTCCCATTTGTTTATTTTTATTTCCATTTCTCTAGGAGGTGGGTCAAAAAGGATCTTGCTGTTATATATGTCATAGAGTGTTCTGCCTATGTTTTCCTCTAAGAGTTTTATAGTGTCTGGCCTTACATTTAGGTCTTTAATTTATTTTGAGTTTATTTTTGTGTATGGTGTTAGGAAGTGTTCTAATTTCATTCCTTTACATGTAGCTGTCCAGTTTTCCCAGCACCACTTATTGAAGGGACTGTCTTTTCTCCATTGTATATTCTTGCTTCCTTTATCAAAGATAAGGTGACCATATGTGTATAGGTTTATCTTTGGGCTTTCTATCCTGTTCCATTAATCTATATTTCTGTTTTTGTGCCAGTACCATACTGTCTTGATTACTGTAGCTTTGTGGTATAGTCTGAAGTCCAGGAGCCTGATTTCTCCAGCTCCATTTTTCTTTCTCAAGATTGCTTTTGCTATTCGGGGTCTTTTGTGTTTCCATACAAATTGTGAAAGTATTTGTTCTAGTTCTGTGAAAAATGCCAGTGGTAATTTGATAAGGATTGCCTTGAATCTGTAGATTGCTTTGGGTAGTACCGTCATTATCACAATTTTTATTCTTCCAATCCAAGATCATGGTATATCTCTCCATCTGTTGTATAACCTTTAATTTCTTTCATCAGTGTCTTATAGTTTTCTGCATACAGGTCTCTTGTCTCCCTAGGTAGGTTTATTCCTAGGTATTTTATTCTTTTAGTTACAATGATAAATGAGAGTGTTTCCTTAATTTCTCTTTCAGATTTTTCATCATTAGTGTATAGGAGTGCCAGAGATGTCTGGGCATTAATTTTGTATCCTGCTACTTCACCAAATTCATTGATTAGCTCTAGTAGTTCTCTGGTAGCATCTTTAGGATTCTCTATGTATAGTATCATGTCATCTGCAAACAGTGACAGCTTTACATCTTCTTTTCCAATTTGGATTCCTTTTGTTTCTTTTTTTTTCTCTGATTTCTGTGGCTAAAACTTCCAAAATTATGTTGAATAATAATGGTGAGAGTGGGCAAACTTGTCTTGTTCCTGATCTTAGTGGAAATGATTTCAATTTTTCACTATTGAGAACAATGTTGGCTGTGGGTTTGTCATATGGCCTTTATTATGTTGAGGTTAGTTCACTCTATCCCTACTTTCTGGACGGTTTTTGTCATAAGGGTGTTGAATTGTGTTGAAAACTTTTTCTGCATCTATTGAGATGATCATATGGGTTTTGTCCTTCAATTTGATAATATGGTTTATCACATTGACTGATTTGTGTATATTGAAGAATCCTTGCATTCCTGGGATAAATCCCACTTGATCATGGTGTATGATCCTTTCAATGTGCTATTGGATTCTGTTTGCTAGGATTTTGTTGAAGATTTTTGCATCTATGTTCATCAGTGATATTGGCCTGTAGTTTTCTTTCTTTGTGACATTCTTGTCTGGTTTTGGTATCGGGTGATAGTGGCCTCATAGAATGAGTTTGGGAGTGTTCCTCCCTCTGCTATATTTTGGAAGCATTTGAAAAGGATAGGTGTTAGCTCTTCTCTAAATGTTTGATAGATTTCACCTGTGAAGCCATCTGGGCCTGGGCTTTTTTTTGTTGGAAGATTTTTAATCACAGTTTCAATTTCAATGCTTGTGATTGGTCTGTTTATATTTTGTATTTCTTCCTGGTTGAGTCTCGGAAGGTTGCACTTTTCTAAGAATTTGTCCATTTCTTCCAGTTGTCCATTTTATTGGCATATAGTTGCTTGTAGTAATCTCTCAGGATCCTTTGTATTTCTGCAGTGTCAGTTGTTACTTCTTTTTAATTTCTAATTCTATTGGTTTGAGTCTTCTCCCTTTTTTTCTTGATGAGTCTGGCTAATGGTTTATCAATTTTGTTTATCTTCTCAAAGAACCTTTATCTTTTTCATTTATTTCTGATCTGATCCTTATGATTTCTTTCCTTCTGCTAACTTTGTTCTTGTTGTTGTTGTTCTTCTTCTTTGTCTAATTGCTTTAGGTGTAAGGTTAGGTTGTTTATTTGAGCAGTTTCTTGTTTCCTGAGGTAGGATTGTATTGCTATAAACTTCCCTCTTAGAACTGCTTTTACTGCATCTCATAGTTTTTGGGTGGTTGTGTTTTCATTGTCATTTGTTTCTAGGTATTTTTTTTTTCTTCTTTGATTTCTTCAGTGATCTCTTGGTTATTAAGTAGTGTATTGTTTAACGTCCATGTGTTTGTATTTTATACAGATTTTTTCCTGTAATTGATAACTAGTCTCATAGTGCTGTGGTCAGAAAAGATACCTGATATGATTTCAATTTTCTTAAATCTACCTAGGCTTGATTTATGACCCAAGATGTGATCTATCCTAGAGAATGTTCCATGAGTCTTGAGAAGAAAGTGTATTCCATTGTTTTTGGATAGAATGTCCTAAAATATCAATTAAGTCCATCTTGTTTAATGTATCATTTAAAGCTTGTGTTTCCTTATTTATTTTCATTTTGGATGATCTGTCCATCGGTGAAAATGGGGTGTAAAAGTCCACTACTATGATTGTGTTACTGTCAATTTCCCCTTTTATTGCTGTTAGCATTTGCCTTCTGTATTGAGGTGCTCCTATGTTGGGTACATAAATATTTATAATTGTTATATCTTCTTCTTGGATTGTTCCCTTGATCATTATGTAGTGTCCTTCTTTGTCTCTTGTAATAGTCTTTATTTTAAAGTCTATTTTGTCTGATATGAGAATTGCTACTCCAGCTTTATTTTGATTTCCATTTGCATGGCATATCATTTTCTATCCCCTCACTTTCAGTCTGTATTTATCCCTAGGTCTGTAGTGGGTCTCTTGTAGACAGCATATATATGGGTCTTGTTTTTGTATCCATTCAGCCACTCTATGTCTTTTGGTTGGAGCATTTAATCCATTTACATTTAAGGTAATTATCGATATGTATGTTCCTATTACTATTTTCTTAATTGTTTTGGGTTTGTTATGGTAGGTCTTTTCTTTCTCTTGTGTTTCCTGCCTAAAGAAGTTCCTTTAGCATTTGTTGTAAAGCTGGTTTGGTGGTGCTGAAGTCTCTTAGCTTTTGTCTGTAAAGTTTTCATTCCTCTGTCAAATGTGAATGAAATCCTTGGTGGGTAGAGTAATCTTGGTTGTAGGTGATTCCCTTTCATTACTTTAAATATGTCCTGCCACTGCCTTCTGGCTTGCAGAGTTTCTGTTGAAAGGTCAGCTGTTAACCTGATGGGGAATTCCCTTGTATGTTATTTGTTGCTTTTCCCTTGCTGCTTTTAATATTTTTTCTTTGTATTTAATTTTTGATTGTTTGATTAATATGTGTCTTGGCGTGTTTCTCCTTGGATTTATCCTGTATGGGACTCTCTGCACTTCCTGGACTTGCTTAACTCTTTCCTTTCCTTTATTAGGGAAGTTTTCAACTATAATCTCTTCAAATATTTTCTCAGTCACTTTCTTTTTTTCTTCTTCTGGAACCCCTATAAGTTGAATGTTGGTGCATTTTACGTTGTCCCAGAGGTCTGTAAAACTGTCCTGAATTCTTTTCATTCTTTTTTCTTTATTCTGCTCTGCAGTAGTTATTTCCACTATTTTATCTTCCAGGTCACTTATCCATTCTTCTGCCTCAGTTATTCTGCTACTGATTCCTTCTAGAGAATATTTGATTTCATTTATTGCGTTGTTCAGCATTGCTTGTTTGCTCTTTAGCTCTTCTAGGTCCTTGTTAAGCGTTTCTTGTATTTTCTCCATTCTATTTCCAAGATTTTGGATCATTTTTACTATCATTATGCTGAATTACTTTTCAGGTAGACTGCCTATTTCCTCTTCATTTGTTAGGTCTGGTGGGTTTTTACCTTTCTCCTTCATTTGCTGTGTGTTTTTCTGTCTTCTCATTTTGCTTAACTTGCTGTGTTTGTGGTCTCCTTTTCACAGCCTGCAGATGCGTAGTTCCCATTATTTTTGTGTGCCTGCCCCCAGTGGGTAAGTTTGGTTCAGTGTGCTGTGTAGGCTTCCTGGTGGAGGGGACGAGTGCCTGTGTTCTGGTAGATGAGGCTGGATCTTGTCTTTCTGGTGGGCAGGTCCACGTCTGGTGGTGTGTTTTGGGGTGTCTATGGCCTTATCACGATTTTAGGCATCCTCTCTGCTAATGGGTGCGGCTGTGTTCCTGTCTTGCTAGTTGTTTGTCATAGGGTGTTCAGCACTGTAGGTTGCTGGTCGTTGAGTGGAGCTGGGTCTTAGCATTGAGATGGAGATCTCTGGGAGAGCTTTTGCCATTTGATATTACATGGAGCCAGGAGGTCTCTGGTGGACCCATGTCCTGAACTCGGATCTCCCACCTCAGAGGCATAGGCCTGTCACCTGGCCAAAGCACCAAGACTGTGTCAGCTACATGGCTCATAAGAAAAGGGAGAAAAAAAGAAAGAAAGAAGTTAAAAAATAAAATAAAGTTATTAAAATAAAAAAATAATTATTAAAAGTAAAAAATTAAACAGTAATTTTAAAAAAGAGGAAGAAAGAAGGAAGAGAGCATCCAAACCAAAAAATAAATCCACCAATGATAACAAGCTCTAAAAGCTGTACTAAAAAAAAAAAAAAAACAAAAAAAAACTGGACAGACAGAACCTGAGGACAAATGTTAAAAGCAAAGCCGTACAGACAAAATCACACAAAGAAGCATACACATACACACTCACAAAAACAGAAAAAGGAAGAAAAAATATATATCTATATATAAAAAAGTTAAAAAAGGAGGAAGAGAGCAACCAAATCCATAAACAAATCTACCAATGATAATAAACTCTAAATACTAAACTAAGATAAACATAAAACCAGAAACAAATTAGATACAGAAAGCAAACCCCAATATACAGTTGCTCTCAAAGTCCACCACCTCAATTTTGGGATGATACGTTGTCTATTCATGTATTCCACAGATGCAGAGTACATCAAGTTGATTGTGGAGATTTAATCCACTGCTCCTGAGGCTGCTGGGAGAAATTTCCCTTTCTCTTCTTTGTTTGCACAGTTCCTGGGGTTCAGCTTTGGATTTGGCCCCGCCTCTGCATATAGGTCACCTGAGGGCCTCTGTTCTTTGCTCAGACAGGACGGGGTTAAAGTATCAGCTGATTAGGGGGCTCTGGCTCACTCAGGCTGGGGGTAGGGAGGGGTACGGAATGCAGGGTGAGCCTGTGGTAGCAGAGACCAGCTTGACCTTGTAACAGCCTGAAGCATGCTGTGTGTTCTCCCGGGGAAGTTGACCCTGGATCACGGGACCCTGGCAGTGGTGGGCTGCACAGCCTCCTGGGAGGGGAGGTGTGAATAGTGTCCTTCGCTTTCACACAGGCTTCTTGGTGGCTGCAGCAGCAGCCTTAGCATCTCATGCCCATCTCTGGTGTCCACACTGTTAGCTGCAGCTAGCGCCCATCTCTGGAGCTCATTTAGGCAGTGCTCTGAATCTTCTCTCCTTGTGCATCCCGAAACAATGGTCTCTTGCCTCTTAGGCAGTTGGAGACATTTTCCTGGACTCCATCCTGGCTATCTGTGGTGCACTAGCCCCCTTCAATCTGTGTTCACTCAGCCAACTCCAGTCCTCTCCCTGGGATCTGACCTCCAAAGCCCTAGCCTCAGCTCCCATCCCCCACCCACCCCGGCAGGTGAGCAGACAAGCCTCTCAGGCTGGTGAGTGCTGGTTGGCACCAATCCTCTCTGTGGGAATCTCTCCGCTTCGCCCTCTGCACCACTGTTGCTGTGCTCTCCTCAGTGGCTCTGAAGCTTCCCCCCTGACACCTGCTGTCTCTGCCAGTGAAGGGGCTTCCTAGTGTGTGGAAAATTTTCCTCCTTCACAGCTCCTCCCAGAGGTGCAGGTCCCATCCCTATTCTTTTGTCTCTGTTTTTTCTTTTTTCCTTTGCCTTACTGAGGTACGTGGGGATTTTCTTGTCTTTTGGGAAGTCTGAGATCTTCTGCCAGTGTTCAGTAGGTGTTCTGTAGGAGTTGTTCCACATGTAGATGTATTTCTGATGTATTTGTGGGGAGGAAGGTGATCTCCACGTCTTACTCCTCCACCATCTTGAAGGTCTCCCCCTTAACCACTCTTTAAAGGTAGGGATCCCAGCATCAAATTCATTTAGTTTTCTTATGTTTATGAATATTCTTCATTACTATAGGGTGTTTTCACCGGATACAAAATTTGGGGTTGACAAGTTTTTGGGTTTTTTTTCCTTTCAGTTCTTGAAAAACATGGTGTCACTTCCCTCTTACTTCTATGGTTTCAGGTGAGAAATCCACTGCATTTAATTGGCATTTTCCTATAAGGAATGTGTTGTCTTTCTCTGGCTGTTTTTTAAAGACTTTGTCTTTAGTTTCTCCAAGTTTAATTGTGGTTTGTATTAATGTGTATTTCTTAGGGTTTATCCTTCTTGGTGTTTTCTCAGCCTCTTGAATCTGTTGGCTTACATCATTAACAATTTAAATTGGAAAATGTTTCATCATTATTTCTTCAAATACCTATTCAGTCCCACTGTTTCTTTCCTTTCTTTCTTTGACTCTGATGATATCATGAGTTCTTTTGTTGTTGATTTCCAGATCTTTGAGATTGTTGATTTTTTCACTCTATTATTTTCCTTTATTTATTGATTGATTTAATTTTATTTTTGTGTGTGTGATACGCGGGCCTCTCACTGTTGTGGCCTCTCCTGTTGTGGAGCACAGGCTCCGTACGCGCAGGCTCAGCGGCCATGGCTCACGGGCCCAGCCGCTCCGCGGCATGTGGGATCTTCCCAGACCGGGGCACGAACCCGTGTCCCCTGCATCGGCAGGCAGACTCTCAACCACTGCGCCACCAGGGAAGCCCTCCTTTCTTTTTTTAAATTGAAGTATAGTAGCTATATAATATCATATGTTACATGTGTGCTATATAGTGATTCACAATTTTTAAAGGTTATACTCCATTGATAGTTATTTAAAGATATTGACTATATTCCCCATGTTGTACAATATATCCTTGCAACTTATTTTATACCAATAGTTTGTACCACTTAATCTCCTATCTCTCTATTGCACCCCCCACCCCCATGGCAACCACTAGTTTGTTCTCTATATCTGTGAGTCTGTTTCTTTTTTATTATATTTGCTAGTTTGTTTTATTTTTTAGATTTCACATATAAGCAATAACATGCAGTATTTGTCTTTCTCTCTCTGACTTACTTCACTTAGCATAATGCCCTCCAAGTCCACCCATGTTCCTACAAATGGCAAAATTTTGTTTTTTTATGTCTGAATAGTATTACATTGTATATATACTACATCTTCTTTATCTATTCATCTTATAAAGGATACTTAGGTTGCTTCCATATCTTAGTAATTGTAAATAATGCTGCTATGAATACTGGGATGCATTATCTTTTCAAATTGGTGTTTTTGGTTTTTTGACATGTACCCAGGAGTGGAATTGCTGGGTCATGTGGTGTTCTATTTTTAGTTTTTTGAGAAACCTTCATACTCTTTTCCACAGTGGCTGCATCAATTTACATTCCCACCAACAGTGTACGAGGGTTCCCTTTTCTCTACATCTTCACCAACATTTGTTATTTGTGTTCTTTTTGATGATAACAATTCTGACAAGTGTGAGGTGATATCTCATTGTGGTTTTGATTTGCATTTCCCTGATGATTAGCAGTGTTGAGCATCTTTTCACGTGCCTGTTGGCCATTTTCATTTCCTCTTTGGAAAAATGTATATTCAGTTCTTCTGTTCATTTTTTAATCCAGTTTTTTGTTTTTTTGATGTTGAGTTGTATGAGCTGTTTATATATGTTGGATATTAATCCCTCATTGGTCATATTCTTTGCAAATAATTTGTCCCATTCAGTAGGTTGTCTTTTTGTTTTGTTGATGGTTTCCTTTGCTGTGCAAAAGCTTTGAAGTTTAATTATGTCCCATTTGTTTGTTTTTGCTTTTATTTCCTTTACTTTAGGAGATGGGCCCCCAAAATATCTCTGCTATTTATGTCAAAGAGTGTTCTTCCTGTGTTTTCCTGTAGGAGTTTTATAATGTTCTGTCTTACATTTAGGTCTTTAATTTATTTTGAGTTTACTTTTGTATATGGTGTTAGAGAATGTTCTAATTCCTTTACTTGTAGCTGTCCAGTTTACTTGTCCTTTACTTGTAGCTGAACAGTGGTGTCCCAGCACCACTTATTGAAGAGACTGTCTTTTCTCAATTGTATATTCTTGCCTCCTTTGTCATGGATTAATTGACCATAAGTGTTTGGGTTTATTTCTGGGCTCTCTAACCTTTTCCATTGATCTATGTGTCTGTTTTTGTGTCTGTACTGTACTGTTTTGAGTCTGTTTTCTTTCTGTTGTGCAGATTGGGTAAATTCTATTATCTGTCCTCAACTTCCCTGATTGGATTCTCTGTCATTTCTACTCTACTATAGAGCCCTTCCACTGAGTTTTTTATTTTGGTGATTGCATTTTTCAGTTCTATAATTTCCACTTGTGTCTTTATATCTTTGAATCTTTGTTGATATTTTCTGGGTTTTTTTCATTTGTTTTAAGAGAACTCATAATTTCTTGTTGCAACATTTTTAGGATGGCTGCTTAAAAATTCTTGTCAGAATTTCAATAAAATGAACATCTGATTCATTTCAGTGTCAGTGTCTATTGATTGATTTTTCTTACTCAAGTTGTGATTTTCCTGATTTTTGGTATGATGAGTGGTTTTCAGTTGTGTCCTGGACATATTGTGTGATGAGACTCTGGGACCTATATAATCTGGAGCTAGTCCCCTGGTAAGGTGTGCATGAGGAATGGGTGGATGTGTACATCCAGCTTCCTGCAGGTCTCAGCTAACACCACTCTGGCAAAAAAGGAGTGCAAACTTACACAGCTTCTTTGTAGAATGATGAGGTGAAAGTTCAGCATTTCTCTGGGCCGCTCTGACCAATGGGGTCACTGACTGGCACCCCCTCATTGCCCCTATGTGGGCAGGAGTAAGCTCAGCTCCCACTGGACCCTGCTGACACCAGGTAGGGGTACATGGAGGGCTGAGCCCCACAAATTTGCTGCAGCACCTGGCGAACGGAAGCTCAGCTCCTTGCATGACGCCACAGACCCCAGGGGATGACAACCAGCCCCACTATCCACTACTTCATTTCACCTCAATAATGCTGGATGAAGGCAGAGGCACAGTTCTCCACCTGAACCTGCTGAGACCAGGGGTGGGAGAAAATGGTGTGCTGGCTAGGCCTCACTTGCATGGCCTCATTTGGTCTGGCTGATATTGGACAGGGGTGGGGGCTCAGCTTGCTGGACTCTTCCCTTCTCCCTGCCCTACACCACCACCCTGGTGAGGAATCAGAGCATCACCTGCTTCTGCCTGGTGTGGAATGAAAGTTCAGCTGCCTCTCAGTACTGCTGCTTTCACCCTCTAGGAAAATCAAAGTGCCACCACCTGCTTCTGCTGAGCAGGAAATGAAGGTGAGCTCCAGGCTCAGCCCTCCGGACACTGCTGAGTGAGAGCACTGGATTGCTGCCTCTTGTTTCTGTATGATGGAGGTGAGGCGAGGTGGAAGATCGGCATGGCCTGCAGAAACCACAGGTACTGTGGCCTGTTACAGTGGCTGCCTGAAATCCATCAAGTACCTCTCAATTTTAGCTTTGGGATATTAGAGGTAATCTTGTGTACTCAATTTATTAGAAAACAACAATTTCTTACCATTTCTTTAATGTTACTTCTGTTTATCACCTTGTTTCTTCCTGGATTCATTCTTCATTTAACTACAATGTAGCTAAACATGAAATTCTAGTTTTGGAGTTCTTTTTCTTCAGTTATTTGAATGTCACTCTATTGTCTTCTAATTCTCCATGTTATTATTAAAACATTGATGACATTCAGATTCTGATTTTTTTATTTTGGAAATTATTAACCCTTACTCACTGAACATTTTTAGAATTTCTATTTGGTTTAATATTGTTAAATATCCCTATAATGTTTCTACTATAGATTTTTCCTTATCCATCTTTTTGGTACCTGGTTAGGCCTTTCAACTTGAAGGCTTTCATCTTTCTTTAATTTAGTAAAATTTTAATTTCTTATTTCTTCTAATAAATCTTCCTCTCTTAATTAGACTTGTAGTTTATGAATATTATATAGCCATCACATTTATTCAGTTTTCATTTAGATTTGCTATCCTTTTGCTCCTTCTAGATGCCTCTGGGAGAAGTTCTTCACTGGGTCTTTCAGCTCACACATTCCTTCTCTGGCTTTATCCATTCAACAATTAATCCCATATACTGACTTTTAAAAAATTTAGTTATTGGGCTTCCCTGGTGGTGCAGTGGTTGAGAGTCCACCTGCCGATGCAGGGGACACGGATTCGTGCCCCGGTCCGGGAAGATCCCACATGCCGCGGAGCGGCTGGGCCCGTGAGCCATGGCCGCTGAGCCTGCGCGTCCAGAGCCTGTGCTCCGCAAAGGGAGAGGCCACAACAGTGAGAGGCCCGTGTACCACCACCCCCCAAAAAAAAATTAGTTATTTTTTCACTTCCAGTATTTTTACTTGGTTCTTCTTAAAAACTTCTTCTGTCTCTATTTCATGGCAGCAATATCCTATTTTATCTCTTCAAGAATACTTATTATATTTTGTTCTTTATCTGTCTTAGTCTCTTAATTTGTCTTCATCTGATGTAGATTGTTCAATTTATTACTTTTATTATTGGCTATTCTGCTCAGTTGTCTCCTCTTCCCCACCTTGTGAACTCAGATTTCAAGAGGCCAGCTACCGTGACTGAGATTATTTGTCTCAGAGAATGGGATGAGGCCATGGTTTGGGTTTCTGCCTGTACTGGTGATTTTAAAAAGGAGCTAACATTCTCCTGGGGGAGAGGATCTGGTGTCCAAGTATGGACTTGAGTTTAGGTAACCCTACCTATCTAGGAAAACTGCCTCTATCCCAGCTCCTCAATCTACTTTTCCAAGAGATATTCTTTGTATTTTGACTGTGATCCTTGGGGTATACTAGGTAGAACAGGGAAAAGAAAGTCCCTTTGGGCCATCTGATCTATCCACAAGTTCTTACTCTGTAGCATGTGCTGCTGCCTTAATGTTCGCTCCCACCCTCCAATGGTGTGCAAGCAGAGCTATTAATTTCATGATTCACAGCATCAACAAGGCAAGATCTGATTCACTCTGGAGAATGAGGCAAGTTTTTCACCCAGATGATTCTCTGACCTTAGTGTCTGGTTCTTTACCATGGATGTTCTGTTCTCACGCACCAGGCCACTGCCACCGTCTAAATCCCCAGAACTTTCTCACAGTTTTTACATTAGACTATCTCACTGTCAGAGAGACGCACAGAGCCCAGAACACCTGGGGTTCAAAAGTACACTGTAAGACATTGGAGGAAAATGATTTTTAAAAAGATGGGCTTTGTTCATTTGGGCTGTGTGAATCATGATTAGCCATGTCAACTCGATATGCTGCAGTTGAACAGTGGTCATTGCTGTCAAGAGTACCCCTCTAAGAGCTGCTCCCTGAGGACAGACAGGACATGGGAAGTCAGTGTCCTTGAGTTACAGGTTACACACGGCTTGTCCAATCTGAGTGTGGGCGGATCAAGAGCTGTTTGGTGGGTGCGTGATGCTAACACTAACATGAATACTTTGATGATTGGAGTGTGAGGATGGATCAGACAGAAGAGAAGTAATATAGTTCTGTCCTAACAACTCCCACCTATCTATACTTTTCCCTCTTTTGGAAAGCCTTTGAATTTTTCTACTATGAAGGACAGAGTCCCTCCCAGATCAGGACAGAAGCACACTGGCAGAAAGTGAGGCCTTTCCTCTGCTTCCTGATCTATAATGTGGCAGCTGCTTGCTTCCTCCAGCACGTACCAGAGATGCCAGAGAGCGGCAAAGGGTGTCCTCAGGCCACTCGGAGAGAGGACTGCCCAGCTCTGATGCTTTCACGGAGCCTGAGCGTGTTTTCATGAAAGCACCATCATGCTTTGAGGGCCTTCACCCACTCCCACAGCAGTGAGGCAGTTTAATTACTAGCAAACTTGGCAAGGTAATCATCTTATCAATAGTTAAGTGTGAACTATGAAATCTTAGATTATGGCAGGGACTTAATCTCACAGAGACAGTGATATATACTCATGTAGAAACTATGAGAAAGTCCTGGAGATTCACTCATTTATCCAGTCAACAAAAATTTAATAACCATGGCACATTCTTAGACACTGGGAAACAGCAGTAAAAACAAAACAAAACAAAACAAACAAGCAAAAAGAAAGCAGACAGTGAAATTTACTTTCCAGTGGAGGGAGATTGATAAGTAACATCCAAGGTCATTAGTAAAGATGACTATTTCAGATAAATGCAAAGGAGGAAATAAAACTAGATCAAAGGGATACCAAGCTGGGATTGGCTACTTGTCTATATTGGTAACCAGGTAAGTCTCTGTTAGAAAGTTATGTATGCTCTGAGCTTTGCAAGATAAGGAGGGACAGACTGTACAACAGCCAGAGGGAAACATTCCTGGCAGTAGAAACAGAAAGAACCAAGTTTTTGAGCTGTAATCACCTGAGGTCTGCTTGAGCAATAGAAAGTGGCCAGTGTGTTAGGAGCATGGCAAGCCAAAGGGTGATTAAGACATGAGCTCTAAGAAGTGGGTAGCCATAAGTTGTGCAAGAGAAGGAGTCCATTTTGTTCCTATGTGCAGTGCAAGTCCTCCAGGGAATTTTACCAGGTGTTTGTTCTGCTTTGATTTAAAAATCTCTCTGGGTTATTGCAAATAATAGATTGTAGGGTGAAGAATAAAAGCAGGGAGACCAGTCAAGTCGTGATTGCAGTACTGTTCACAAGAGATGATGCTGGCTGTGGCTCTGGTTGTAGCAATGTAGGTGGAATGAAGAATTCAAGCTATATTATGGAGCTGTGGTTGACGAGGCTTTTCCATTGATGAATAAACTGGATGCCTCCAGGGTTTGGTGATGAGCTAATTGAATGATATTATTATTTCCTAAGATGGTGAAGGCCAGGGAAGTAACAGATTTGACGGGTGGAAATCCAGATTTTCAATTCTGGATTATATTTGACATGTCTATTAGAAATGGCTATTCAGTAGAGAATGGCTATCAGTACTGGCCTCAACCTGGGAAGCAGAATGGTTTGGGAATAAAGTTGAGCAGAGGAAAGTGGAGAAAGTGGACTTTAAGGTCCGGGAGTAGTCTAGGATAGAGGAATGATGTGGGTTGCACTTGGAACAGGGGGTGGAAGAGTGTGCTGGCTGGAGGTAAGAAGAGAAGGGGATAGAGTTGAGAGATATTTTAGGATGTCAACTTCCAGGATGGTGTTGCATTGACTAAGGGGCAGTAGGGAGAATGAGGTATTTTGGAGTGGAAAAGAGTGAGTAGAAAGGTAATCATTGAAATAGAAAAGAATTGAAGAGGATCAAGTTTGGGAGGAACAAGCATGAGTTTGACATTGAACAAGTTGAGTTCAAAGCATGGCTTCTGACACTTTCAGGATACATTATTGTGATACTAAGCCCAAACTAGGGGTGAGGTCCTATTTCTACCCAGTTAAACATCTCTCTTTTACGAAAGAGAACATAGTCCTTTTCCTTTCTTTTTTTAAAAAAAATATTTATTGTTGTTAAGTTTAAAACATAATTTTATTATGGTTTCCTCTTTAATTCATTGCTTTCTAGAAGATCACTTTTAATTTCTAAACATAAAAATGCTACCACATTTTAGTTGTTGATTCCTAATTTAATTGCATTGTGATAAATATGTTCTGTGTGTTTTTACTCTTTGAAATATGCGAAGACTTCTTTTTCTGAGCTATTACTTTGTCAAATTTGTAAATATTTTATGTGAGCTTCAACACATTTGTATGTTCTCTTAGCTCAAGAGTCTATAAATAATTATTAGTTTAAGCTAATTGATGCTATTTCATATGCTTGATCTATAACTTTCTGATAGAAATGTGTTAAAATCTCCTTTAGGTTTCCATGGAGTTGGATTTATATATTTTGAGGCAGTGTTATTAGGTGTATACAAACTTGTGATATTGATATCCTGGAAATTGTTTCTTTTATTATGTAATGTCCTATATTTTTCTACTAATGCCTTTATACCTTGGTGTATTTTGCAGTAAAATTTTGGGATTTTTTTTTCTTATATATTTGTTTTTTTCAAACTCAGTGTATGTTTTGTCTATTTTTTTCTGATGAGTATTTTATGGTATATATTTTTTATTTTTTTATTTTATATTGAAGTTTAGTTGATTAAATATGATGTGTTAGTTACAAGTGTACAGCAAAGTAATTCAGTTATACCAAGTATCCATTCTTTTTCAAATTATTTTCCCGTTTACTTAATTACAGAATATTGAGCCAAGTTCCCTGTGTTACATAGTAGGTCCTTGTTGGTTATCTGTTTTAAATATAGTAGTGTGTACATGTCAATCCTAAACTCCCAGTCTAGCCCTCCTCCCACAAGCCTTCTCCCCTGGTAACCCTAAGTTTTTTCTCTAAGTCTGTGAGTGGTTCTGTTTTGTAAATAATTTCGTTTGCATCATTTTTTTTTAGATTCTGCATATAAGCGATATCATATGATGTTTCTCTTTCTTTATCTGACTTACTTCATTTAGTATGATAATCTTCAGGCCCATCCATGTTGCTGCAAATGGTATTATTTCATTCTTTTACATGGCGGAGTAATATTGCATTGTATATATGTACTACATCTTCTTTATCCATTCATTTGTCGATGAACATTTAGGTTGCTTCCATGTCTTGTCTATTGTAAACAGCACTGCAATGAACATTGGGGTGCATATATTCTTTTGAACCATGGTTTTCTCTGGATATATACTCAGGAGTGGGATTGCTGGATCATATGGTAGCTCTATTTCTTAGTTTTTCTAATCATAAAAACAATATATAGTTATCATAAAGTGTTTGAAAAATCCAAGAAAGAAAAAAAAAATAAGTCAAATCTGACTACTCAGAAATAATGAATAATAATATTTGAGGCCTTATAAACAACATACACATTGTGCACATTATTTATAAATTTTATAATGATTTTATTAGGTTTTTAAAACTTAGTGTATATTTTCCTATGTTGTTAAAACATTCCTCCATAAAACACTATTTAATTGTGTCATTATCTTTGTTAAAGCTTAAGAAGTAGAAACCCAGAATTGCTCCCCCTTCCCCAGCCCTGTTCTGGGGCTGCTCCATTCGGTTCTTGATCCCTTACATATTTTATGAGATGTGGTGACATTTCCTACTTGGGAAGGATATGGTTCTACTCAAGTATTAAGGTCACAATTTAAGGAAACTGACAGCCTGAGAAAATGTTCTTGGAAACAGGCTGAGGTCTGTAGGTGAGAGTCCCGTGTGATTAATGATCACTGACCAGCAATGATCTCATTCTGATGTTAGTCTCTCTCCCTCTGCTCATCCTTCCTTTTTCCCTTTTATTTCCTCACTAAATGTTTACAGGCTTAAAAATAAATGGGAAAAAGAAAAGTGAGCATAGAAACTGGTGTTGCCCAGAAAGAATTGGACTATTCTATCAGCCCCTGGGCTGAATCTGCTTTGGAGCAGGGCTCATTTTTATGTTTTTCCTGCCCAGCTGGGGATATGGAGAGCCGTCTGGTTCCAGGTGATGTGGAGGAGCATGAGAAGAGGCAGAGGGTGGCTTCCCACTGAGAGCAGTGGTGGGAGAAGAGGGTGGGCTGGAAAGGATGGAGAGAGAGCACAAGAGGGTGACTCATCTCTCCCCACTCCCTCATCCCTTTGCTCTGGGAGGCATTCAGGTGGGCCTCTTGAAGTGTGATGTCACCCAACTTCACAGCACAGTGATGAAGGAAATTGGGGTTTCTATGACTGTTGTAATTATGAGTGTGTCCTCTGCTCATAATATGAGTGGGAAGGCACCATGACTGAGAGGCCAGACAGAACTTTGTGATTTAAGGTGATGCATTTTGTGATTAATAATATATGATCTTTATTAGTTAGGTTTGATCAGAGAAACAGAACTGCTTGGAGTGATATGAAATAAGGAATGTGTGTATGTGTGTGAGCATTGGACCCTAGGCACTTGTAGGAGTCACTGAGGAAAGAATAATAGTCTGGGAGAGTCCAGTTTGAGGATCAGAATATTAGACAGGGACCACAGGGAAGAAGTCTGTGCTCCCATGTCACCTCTGTGGCTCAGGCTGGTGGCTGGCCTGCAGGTCTTTTGAAGGAACAACTTCAAAAATGGTTAGAGGGAGAATAAGACACACTGCAACCTATGAGGGGAAACTCAGGGACCCCTAGGAAAAAACTGGGACTCATGAGGGCCAAGTAGACATCCATGCCTCTCTTTCACTGCATCTGACCCCAAGGACCCAGGTGACATACAGAAGGCACTAGAGTCCTTTGCTATGAGCTTGTCCAATTACCTGGCCCAGGGCTCTCTCATTTTACAAATCAAGAAAGAACTTGTAGGGCTTCCCTGGTGGTGCAGTGATTGAAAGTCCGCCTGCTGATGCAGGGCACATGGGTTCGTGCCCCAGTCTGGGAGGATCCCACATGCCGCGAAGCGGCTGGGCCCGTGAGCCATGGCCACTGAGCCTGCACATCCAAAACCTGTGCTCTGCAACGGGAGAGGCCACAACACTAAGAGGCCCGCGTACCGCAAAAAAAAAAAAGAAAGAAAGAACTTGTAGTAGATTATTTAAAGTTGTAAATGTGATCACAAAAAAGAGTAAAACTATCTGTAAAACTTGAGGAAACTCTCAGACACATACAGGCACACACAGACATTGGATAATACTGAGTTACATCTCACTCAGATTTTCTTTTGGGGTACCAAAATATTGTTGAAAAAGCAATGCATATAGTCACTGAATATCTAAAGAGGCACAGATCTACATTTAAATCTAAACAACTGGAAATCAAAGACACATGATATAGTGTGGGTGGGATGTAATTCAGTGTAACATTTTTGGAAGAGCATTCTTCAATTGCTATCAAATTTAAGAATGTGTACTACTTTAATCCTGCAGATTCCATGAGTTAAAATACATTTGAAATGTATTTGACTTGTGCAAATCCTTCTCCTCCTGTAACCCTATGGTTAAGCGTAAGGATTTTTTTTTCCATAATTTTTTGAAAAATTAGATTCTGGAAACCATCAAAATGTCCATGTCTAAGGGACTAATTAAATAAATTATTACATCCATAAAATGAAATATTAGCAACTTAAAAAAAAGAAGGGTAGATCTTTTTGTGTTGATTTGAAAAATGCTTATGATATATTATTAATTAAAATAGAAAGTTGAACAGTATGGTTTATATATAACTAAATACTCAAATTTTTAAATGATGTGTGTATGTAAAGATTGCATGATGTATATCTTATAAAAAGACACACAAGAAAATGTTAGTGATGCTTTTACCTAGGAGGAAAGGAGAATTTTATCTTTCACTTTACAATCTTATGTTCCTTTTGAATTTTTGACAACCAGATTTACTGCTTTTATAAGCCATGATAGCAAATATAGTAGAAAAAATATAAAGTATTTGGAAGTGATTGACATAAGTGACATTTTCACTCCATAACAAATGTCTTTCCAGCTGCCTACCGTGAAAAGTGTGATACATTTTCCGTCCACACATTTTTTTTACACATTAAAGACTATCTATCTATTGATTGATTAAATCATCTATCTTCATAATCAAGCTATCACTTATCTATCTATCTGTCTATCTATCTATCTGCCTATCCTCAAACAAAATGATACTACCCATGCTGTTTTACAAACCTCTTTTGTCGAAGAACAATGGACCTTGAATATCTTTCTACTCAGTTCAAGCACATCTGTCTTATCCACTTCAATGTCTGCCAGGAATTTTCAATATGGTAGCAGAAAGATATATTCTTGGAAATATTGGAAAACATTCTTGATGAAAGAACAGTGACTTTGACGTTGTTTCCCAAGGCAAAGCTGAGCTAGGTGCTGGTGCTCTGGGCTGGTGGGGTCCCAGGTGAGAATTCTGAGAGTGGAGAGTTGGTCTAAGCCAAGCTGGTAACACTGTCACCCTTGGTTTCCCTGCTGCCTGGTGTGGGCTCTGGAGAAATACCCTTCCTGCAGCTCTCCAAGTGTTTCTCTTCACTGTCTCCCCAAGAACCATGTAGGGTGGGGGAAGGAAGAAGTTGAAATAACTGTTAGCTATGGGATGGGAATGTCTTTCCTTGAGTCCACTTGTGCCTTGGGAAAGGTGGGAAGGGGGAGATTGGACAGGGACCCAGAGGGAGGAGATCGACTCTGCAGGCCCTGGAGATCTTTGCTTTGATACAAACTTGAGTTGCTTCTGCCACTTCCGTCTGCTGCTATAGACCAGACCTCACAGCCCACAACGACAGAAGGCTTGGTCATTCCTCCTGCGGGGCTGTGAGTGGACTGAGGTGTCCAACGGCAGCTTTGCAAGTCACATATGCTCGGTAACAAGTACTGCTTAGGAAGTTTCACCCACACATGTGTGAGCACTGGCCATTGGGGCAGATCTCACCCAGGGAACACAGTCCCGCCTCCCCTCTGTGTTGCTGGGGTCAGCAACAGTCAGGTCATAGTTCAACAGGTCACAGCAGGTCATGGATCCCCTTCCTGGTGTTCACTCCCTTTCTGTCCATCCAATACCTCTTCCTGTTGGGGGTCACTCCCAGCACTCTTGTTAGTTCCTGCTTTTATTTTTTATCTTTGTCTTGTCCAGCTCTGGAAATAAGGACTTTTCTCAGCTCACTGACTCTCATTTTACATTCTGCTTGGAAGGAAGAGAGTGAGTCATGGCTGGGAACCAGGAGGACCCTGTGGCAGGGAGCTGAGGGCACTAGAGAGCAAGAACAGAGGGGCTTAATTCCTTCCTCTTGGTGTTATTGGATTGAAAAAAGAGGAGGAAATAAGCTGCCCCCCCGGGGGCTCTGTATCCTTGCTGGAGCCTGTCTGTGTGCCCCCAGGAGAGCATGACAACTCCACTGCTCTGACCTCATTTCCCACCTCCCAAAACGACTTGCGGTTATGAAATATGGGGGTTCCAAGGTAACAGGACTGTTTGGTATTTTTCTTAATCTTGTGTGCTACAGTATTTATTCTCATATTCATCATTGTTTGTTTGGTGAGGATTTTTCCACCAAATTTCCCCTGCTTCCCTTCTTTATAAGTATACCCAAATGGTCTCAGTTTGGCGCATCTTGCCACCATATTCCTTCATGCTGTAGATGTCAGTGTCTATGTGGTTGCCGATGAGCCTGAAGCCAGGTCTCTAGAGTGGCTGAGTTGGCCTTCTTTGCTTCTACAGTCAGAATCATTTCTATAACCACAGTCAAGACCTCTTCTGTCATCCCACCCCTTACTGGTCATAATGGCTCATGTAGAAAGCATGTATTTGAATAAAGCAAGAAATGTCATATTGGAAGGGACCTGGTGTAGTCTGGGGGAAATATGGAGGGATTCACTGCAGTCACGATGGGCTAACTCCCGAAGAACTCTCCAGGGTCAGCACTGACCCCACACAAGTTTATTTCTTGCTCATGTGAGGTTGTGCTCTGCCATCTTGAACATCTGCCTTCCAAGGACAAGTCAGAGTAAGTGCAGGAGTAGTCTGTGTAGAGGCTTGCGATGGACCAGTTCTAAAAGTAGTGAGCACACACCCACTCACATTCCAGACTGCAAAGGAGCCTGGGAAGGTGGCCTGACCACGGGCAGCAGAAGGAAATAAGTCTGGTGGCAGGACACATGGGTTCAAATTCTAGTTCTGCACCTTTTTTGGTGACTTCATCTCTCCAAGTCTTATTTCTTGGGCTTCCGAACATGGAGGACTGGCCTGATTCCTCTGTCTATAAACACTCTTTCTCGTAGAGTAGGACTGCTCTTCAAAAGTCTACTAATTTTCTACTCCCAGAAGAGGTTTCCTGAACCAGATCAATATTGAGTCAGCCCAAACGTGCTGCAGCAGGTGAAGACTATTTCAAAAGCACCTTGTCTCCAGTGGTGAGGAAACTTGGAATTGTCTGGAAAGGGCTGCTTGTCAGCAGGCTGCACAGCACCTGAGGATGTGTGTGCCATCTTCTTCAAGGAACAAGTGTGGTGTTAGCAGCGAGCACATGCACAGCATTGTCTGAGCAAAGGTGGGTGAATGAATGAGGACACCTGCCCTCCACCACCCCTAGCCCATTGGAAACCGTGGGGTGTTTGCAGGTACCAGATGACCATGTGACAATAATGTCCCCTGATGTCCTCTGCTCACCAGCACCCGGAAGGGCCAACAGATGCCACTCTCAGATAGGAACATGAATCTCTTGTTTTAGTTGTATGCACATATACCATTTTCTTTCATAGTTTCTTTCATGGTTTAAATGATAAAAGTAGTATATGGCTGTGGTAATAGTGTGATCCACCCAGGGGCAGAAGGGAGCATTAATGAATATTAATCACTGTCTCTCTCTTTCTCTATTTTAAATGCTTAAGGGTGCCAAATTCAACAGGTTGGTGTGAACCTTCCATAAATTTTCTCTTCTTGTCCCAAAGGAAACATTTCTACATCTCCACACATGTTGTATGTAGATTGACACAGAGAGATGGTGATAGGGCCATTTATTTCTTCACAAAAATAGAAGCCTGACATGTAAATTGTTCTGGGAATTTTTCACACTTAAAAATATATTGTGAATATATATATATATATATATATATATATATATATATAGTGGGAATATTTCCAATTCAATACATATAAGCCTTCCTTACTCGTTTTCCTGATTAAATAATCTCATATCATGGGTTGTCATAATTCCTTCAACCATCTTTCCATCAATGGTCATTTACGTGCTGCCAGGGTTTTTTTGTTGGCAACATTTGTATGAGGGCCATTCTTATTTATTTCTAGGAAATAGCCCCTTTTATTTCTAAAAAGCTCTTCTAGAAGTAGGAATGCTGGGTCAGGGGATTTTAGCAAATTTTGCCCATTTATACCCTGGAAAGTTGCAATAATTGATCTTCTCACTCATGGTACATGAAGACTTATTTTCATAAGTCTCACCAACATAGGTTGTTACAATATTGAAAAATTTTGCCAGTCTGATTAACAAAAAATGATGCCTCACTATTGTTTCAGTTTGAACTTCTGTGGACACTGCAAGGTTAATCATCCTTGCATGGGATGGTTAGCATAGTTAATGGAGCATTTGCCCTGCTTCTGTGAATTTGCAGACTGCTCTCCTTTGCCCACTTTTTCTTATTAATGTTGTAGGAGTGAATTATTATACCACCAACTCTCTCTCTATTCAATGTGCAAGAGGAGTTTTCAGTCCAGTTTTTAAAAAATATTTTATTTATTGTGTTTTTGGTGTAAAGAATTATTAAAATGTTAAATTCTTTCAATTATTAAAATTTTAAATTAAAAAGTAATGTCCAGTTTTTCCTACATGGCACCTGGTTTAGGAAGCCTCTCCTATCATTTATTTATTTGATCTTAGCTTGTAATGCCCAAGTGCTGTACCTGGGTTTATGCCGTGCTCTAGGCGTCCAGTTGTCCAGTTCCTCAGTAACATCTGCGTGATCCACACAACGACAATGCAGTTCAGGATGGGATACCCCTAGATGATTGTTCTCTGCAGTTCCACCAATGACAGGACAAATCAGAGTGTGACCTCATTCCTTTTGAATTTTCTTTCCACAGGACCAAGTCACTATATGTGGCTGCCCCTTCCACTGTTGAGTTCTTCCAGGCATTGCATAAACAAAAGAATTCATGGAACAGCTTCCTGTATTAAGGCTGTTTGGAAAATTCATGGACTTTTTTGGGAAGGCATTCTTTTTTTTTTCTAAATAAGGGGGAAAAAGTGCCAGAATTATCAATCCAGCCTACATTCTCACATAATGTGCAAATTCCTTCTTTCAAATTGTTTCTTTTATTCGGTAGGAGGGTGGAGTTTGGTGATAGCATGAATTCAAGTTTGGATCTCCGTTGCACCCTGCCCCAAGTTCATGGTTCCTATTGACCCCTGCCATGTCCACTCTGCCATCGCACTAGCACTATTTCCTACTGGCTGCCCCACCCTGGGCTCTGCCCCCATCTTCAAAAGTGATTCTGCCAGTGCAGAGGTTTAGTGTTTTCCTTTTAGGGTAACATGCATGGAGGTAGGAAACCTGCATTATTTTCTATGATTTTAGGTTTAGAAAAAATGTGAAGGTCAATATTTCAGATTTTTTGAATGAAAATCTCCTGTTATTGCTGTCATGCCATCTACAGTGACACACAGCCTTTAGAGATGATGCTGCAATGGAGCTGGTGTTCTCACAGCAGGACCTGCAGAGCTGTAAGAGCCTGAGTTCAGGTCCTGCCTGCCTTGTTGATAGCTCTGTGCCCTGATCCTAGAGCAGTGCCTGGCACATGGCGGGCGGCCAACACATATTGTGGCATGAATGAATGAATGGAGGGTAAGGCCTCTCTCTTAGGATGTGGGGGTTCAGTAAAGTGACACCCATGAAGAGTCCAGCATTGCTGTGCAAGGACTACATCCAAATACCACCAGAGTGATGGAGGAGGGAGCGGCCACAGAGGTCACAGTTCTCACGTCCAGACTCTTCTATTTTTTTAAATTGATACTGAAATTTATTTATTTACTTATTATTTATTTATTTCAATTATTGTAATTAATAAAATGAAGTGTAGTTGATTCACAATGTTGTGTTAGTTTCAGGTGTACAGCAAAGTGATTCAGTTATACATAGATATATCAATTTATTCTAATTTTTATGTCATGAAATATTACTATTCTTTTGATTTTTTTCAACTATTTAAATTTCTATTTCATTGAAGTGTAGCTGATTTACAATGTCGTGTTAGTTTCAGGTGTATAGTACAGTGACTCATATATATGTATATACATTCTTCATTTTAATGGAGAAGATTTCAGGCCCCTCAAATTCATCATCTCATTCTCTAACCACCCCCTTCTCTCTCCTGATAAATCACTATCGGCCACACAAGGCAGGCGAAACCCCTCCCTCTCCCTTCTCTATCAGCTGCAGAGCCCGTCTGTGTCAGCCCCTCATATCTCACAAATCCACCCCTCTTTCCTTAACCAGAGAAATGCATTCAAGAGAGGCTCAGAATTCAAGCTTTACAACAAGTTCCTAGTCCCCCATGTACCAGTTACGGGGTGTGGGTTACAGGTGGAACAACTCTCAGACTCAGCCCCACCCCATTGTTAAAGTAGGGAGAGGAAGAGTTCTATGTGAACGTGGAGACTTTCTAAGACCATCAAGTCAGATAATCGATGTGAGTATGTGTCCAGCACACAAAAGGAGCCCCATCAACAGCAAGAAGTAGGTATTAGTATCAGGGTCCTGCTGAGGAGGGAGGGAGGTCTTCCTCCTGCACCCCCACTCCCCCACCAAACCTATGCCCAATGCGGCAGCTGGAGTGTGGAGGAAAGTTCCTAAAGTACAAACACGATTGTGCCAGGCTCTCCTGGGATGCTGCTGCCTCCACAGTTAGTGGAAACCCAGCCCAGCCCACTTCGGCCCCTCCTCTCCCACCATCCAGGGCTGTCACGTGGGCCCTGCCTTTTCCACACCCTTCAGCACACATTCTTCACTCTAATCTCATTCCTGCATGGACACCCCATCCATTGCCCCAGCTCTGCAGTATCACAGAAGAATGTATACTTGGTAACACCATTTTTTTCAAGTTCAAAAGCGTGCAAAAGTAAACAATATATACTTTTAGGAATGTATATGTTTGTAGTAAAAATTAGAAAAGAAAAACAAGGGAATGATGGCAAAACCAAACATTTCGGAAGTAAAATGGAAAGAAAGCAGCAGCCCAGGGATTTGGGCAGGTGACAGGTAGAATAGTGGGGACGGAAACTGGGCTGGATGATTGGTGAGTAAATCCTACCCGTCTTCCTGGTACAGACACTGGGTGTAGGGGTGTGATGTGCCAGAGACCGCAGAGTTAGAAAGTGGCAGATCTGGGACTCGAGCTGATGTTTGGCTCCCAGGCTCATCATTCCTTCTGTGAACTGGGAACCAGTCATCAATAAAGCTGTGCATAGGGATGACCTCATCTGGGGTAGAGTGAAGAGTGAGACAAGGAGACAGCAGGGGACAGAGAGCAGGAAGGATGTCCAGTGTCCACGATGGAAACTGTGGAGGGGCTGGAGAGATAGGAAGGAAACCTGGGGAGAGTGTGGTCTGAGAAGCCCACGTGGAGTGAGTAGAGAAAAGGGGTGTGGTTAATAGTGTCAATAGGAGCAGATCACACGACCACTGCTGTGGACCGAATGTGCCCCTTCCAATTCATCTGTCTAAGCTTAACCCCCAATGTGACTGTATCTGAAGACGAGATTTTTAGGAAGTAATTGAGGTTACATGAGGTTATAAGGGTGGGGTCCTGATTCGCTAGGACTGGTACCTTAAGGAAGAGGAAGAGATGTCAAAGCTCTCCCTCCACCATGTGAAAACACAGCTAGAAGACGGCCGTCTGCAAGCCAGGAAGAGAGCTCTCACCAGAAACCAACCCGGGGAAGACCTTCATCTTGGACTTCCAGCCTCCAGAACTATGAGAAAGAAATTTCTGTTGTTTAATCCCCTCAGTTTGTGGATTTTTGTTATGGCAGCCTGAGCAGACTAATTCCAGGAATTGTGGAAGTATCCCTGGGGCAGGGATGGCCCTGAGCCTCCTTTTTGAACTTCCACTGACCCAACGTTTGTTCGTGAAACAGCTTTTGTGAACTGATGAGAGGCAAGCAGTATGAAAGTACCCAGACTACCTCCACCTAAGCTGTCCCTGCTGAGGGCTGTGGCTCTGCTCATGTGGTGGCCATGCTTCCAGACACTCTTGGGGTGGTGTCCCAGAAACAGGTCTTCCCACCGGGGAGGGTTCGGTCCTGCTTTTGAGGACAAATGCCATATTGCTTGGGGATGGAGAATTTTCAATCCTTCCAAAGCAGGAGGGCAATGAAAGGACTACTTGGCCTTTACGGTCGAACTTTGCTTTTGGAAACAAATATGTACTGTGGGTGTTTGAGGTCACTGTCTTAAGATGGCAGGGCTGGTGTGCAGAAGGTGCTTTGTTTTAAAGGATGAGGGGTGAAGAGACGTATGATTTCCTCTTCAAACAAAAGCCTCTCTCTGAGAGGCCAAACTGGAGGTCCACGTATGCTTGTCCTCTCGTTCTCAGACCACATCTGTGCATTTTATGTTCCCTTCTGAATGTCAACAGAAAGGGCACCACCAAAAGTAATGGCACAGGAAGTGGCACTTCACCGCTGGCAACAGACACTACAAGGTGGGTTTAGCCTGTCCAGTCAGGTAGAGTCCAGGATCATAGCCACGTGCACAGGTGAAAATGTGGGGTCTTTTAGAGATGTGGCATATTTGCATGCTTCATACTCTTTTAAAAGAAGGTGTTTCAAATGAAGTGGGAATTGAAAAATACATTTATTTCTGATTGGATGCAAGAGCTTTCAAGTATGGAAACACTACCTCCTTCCTTTTTCTGGATTCCACTTTAAAAACTGAAAAAAATTAATCTTTTCCTCAAGTATTGGGCTTTAAAGTGGGTAATATCAAAACAATATTTTATTTGCAAGTAATAAACTTTATTGTTTAAGCCTGCTTTGAAAATGCATTAGTATTTTGAGGACACTATAGTTAAACTTTTTGCCATCCCATTTATCCAAGAACTTTTGCTAGTCCTTGGATGTGACATTCATAATAACGCACTTCAGGCATTGCAGGTATGGATACACCTCTGAATGATAAAAAGATCCAATTATCATCAAGGTATTGTTCAACATAAATGGCATTTTCTTTTACTAACCTTTTAGTAAAATAAATAAGTGAGGTGTGGCCAACACATTCAGTAACTGTATCATCTTTTGATTAATCCAAGTGGTCACCATCCAGACCATTCCACAAAGGCAGTTTGCAACTAATGAGCAGGATGCAGCTTTGCCAGGGTGCTTGAGAAACATCTTTGTATCCAGGTGTCTTCAGCTCTTTCCCCTCCTAATGGGATGGGCTTCAAGTGCCGGTGCAGATGGAGCAGATGGCTGGGCTGTTTATCCTCTCAGGCCCCTTGTTCCAGGCGAAGCCTGCATGCTTCATCCCTGGCTGGGTAATCCCAAGTCCAGCTGGAAGTGAGGACAGAAATGTTTGCCGGGCCGGAGCTTGTCCCACGTCTGTTTGCTCTTGGAGCCAGACTGGCCTGCTCCTTGCAGGTCTCTGGGGAGGCTGCAGCATCCTTGAGTTTCTGATTAACTCTTCCTTGGCTGAGTGAGTCCATGGGGGACCCCAGGCAACCACACATGGCGACGCTGTCCCTGGCTTTGCATCCCATTCCCCCCACTTCCCACACCACAAGTACAAATACCGCACCATACACACACACATCACACCACATGCACAGACACTGTGCCATGCACACACCCTACACACCACACACACACACACCACTCCCCTCCACCAACACATACCCCACACCTGCAGTCCAACCAGTGTTTTCTTAGCGACTTCCCTGATCCTTACCATCAAAGGGATTCCTGAAGCAAAGGCTTCGAGGCTTCCTCCTCAGGAAGGGCCCCTCCTGAGGACACTGAGAAGGAGAGAACATGTCCGTCTCTTTTTCTGGCAGTTGTTCATTCACCACATTTCTGGTGTCTGTGATGCACCAGGAGCTCTTCCGAGTCCTGCAAGGAAGTGGGGGCAGGATGGGGACTGAAAGAGTGGGCACAGCCCTGTTTTCATGGGGCTTGGTGTCTGCATTGGCAGGATGCTGAGAACATGTTGGTGAGGAGGATGATCACAGTGATGGAAACCCAGGAGGAGCAAAGATCTGGGACCCCAGAGCAGGAGACTGGCTGATGACAAGAGGAACGCCAGCCCGTGACTATGTCCGCAGAGGGTGGAGAGCTGCAGGGAGGACCACGGTGGGGACACGGAGGTGTGTTGAAGACAAGGAGGCCCGTGGGCTGGTCAGAGTGGTGTGAGGAGTCTGCGGGTCTTGTGTGCAAGATATTCCTTCCCTGAATGTAGAGGTGGCGATGAGGAGGTGTGCAGGGGGTTCCAGGAAACTCTGGAAAGAGCGGAAGAATCAGGGGTTCTAGACCACAGAGTAGAGGAGACCACAGTGGGGATGGAGGGGTGTCTGGAAGAGGGAGATTGGAAGGGGAGGGTGCTGGGTCTGCACAGGGAGCAGCAACTGTGAAAGATAGCATCAGGGTCATGCTCTGGTTTTCATTTTACTTTTCTAAACTTATGCTTTGAAATAGTTTTAGATTTCCAGAAGAGCTGCAAGGATAGAGTTTGCATATACAGTCCACTTGGTTTCCTTTCATGTTAACCTCTTACATAACCACAGTCCACTTGTCAAAACTGAGAAATGATCATTGGTAAAATCCTGTTAATTAAACCAGAGGCTCTGTTTGGAACCCCTTTTCCACTGGGACCCAATCCAGGACACCAAGTCACATTAAGATGTGCTGTCTCCTTGGTCCCCTCCAATCTGCCATGACCTCTCAGTGTCTCCTTGTCTTTTATAATCTTGGCACTTTTGAAGAGTGCTCATTAGTTATTTTGTAGAATTTCCCCCCAGCTGAGTTTGTTTGATGTTTTTCCGTGATTAGATTATGGTTAGAGATTTCTGTGCAGAATGTCACAGAGGTGATGCACACTTCTCACTCCACATAAGGGCATGTATGACCTCAACTAGGTTTCTTCCTGGTGATGCTTACCTGGGTCTGTCGGTTAAGTTGGTGTCTGCCAGGTTTCTCCACTGGCGAGTGACTGTTTTTCCTTTGCCATATTTTTGTTACAAGAGAGTCACTCAGTCCAGCCCAGGCTCAAGAGGAGAGAAGTGAAATGCCAACTCCTGGAGGGGCAAGTGTCCCAGAATTTGTGAGGTTATGTTAAATTTACCACACTAATTAGAAAGTGTTGTTCACAGCATTATTGTTAATTATTATTATTATTAAACTAGTTAGGAGGTTGCCTTTCCTTCTATAAGAAGGTGACATTTTTATCTGTAACAACTTTGACAGTCTTCTCAGGGAATATGTCTGCCCTGTCCAGATAGAAAACTAGAGGTACTGCTCGTTAACAGCTGTGGGAAGCTGTACCGTACAAAGACCCAAGGGGACTTGCAGTCAGGGATAGCAGGCTGACCATGCTCATGCCTTGCTTCTCTCTACTTGCCCCACTAAAATGACAGGAAAGGAATGAAAACCTGATTACCTCATAGAGATAAAGAGAGCAGGTTGAAGCCAGGGATGAAGTAACCTCACACATTTTGGGATGACTCAGCTGAGTGGCTACTAACAAGCAGTGGTCCCCTTTCTGGCCATCCTACTGGGAAGAGCCAAGCAGTGCAAAGGCCAATGGAGCAGGGGGCTGGAGGGGCCTGTAACAGGGCTGGTGCGAGTGTCTACATGGAGACCCTCCAGCATCTCATGTTCCTCTCCCACCCTGTGCAGAGAGGGGTTACTCTGGCAATCATCACCCAAACAAAGTAGGTATTAGTTTCCTGGAGCTGCCATAACAGAGGACCACAGAGTGGGTAGCTGAGAACAACAGAAATGTACTGTTTAACAGCTCTGGATGCCGGGTGTCTGAGATCAGGTGCTGGCAGGGCCAGGTTCCCTCTGAAGGCACTAAGGAAGGCTCTGTCCCAGGCCTCTCTCCAGTTGTTGGTAGTTCCTTGGCTTGTGACAGCATAACTCCAAATTTCACAGGGTGTTCTTCTCATGTGCATGTCTGTGCCCAAATTTTTATAAGGACATCAGTCACATAGAATTAGGACCCATCTTAATGATCCTATTTTAACTAATTACATCTGCAAGGAATCTATCTCCAAATAGTGTCACATTCTGAGGTGTTGGGGGTTAGGGCTTCAACATATGAATTTGGGGGGCACACAATTCAACTTGTAATATGGTGGGGAGTTTACTGGCTGAAAGAACAGAGAATCTTCACCTCAGGGACACCAGACTTAGCAGAGAGCTGGAGAGTGCTGCAGGGCTGAAAAGGCAGGATTGAGTGAATGAATGTCAGCCTACAGGACTCTGCGTTCTACTTTCACAGGGAGAGCAGCCAGGCCCACCTTGTGCTCACCCAGGGAGAAGATTAGACATTCCCAGAGAAAATGTCACCAGGTATTGGTATTTGGTGGTTTCTCAGTTGTGTCTGTATCATCTCATTGCATAAGTCTGCAAGACCTCCCCAGCTCCCATCTGTCCAAATCGCATCCAGCAGTTTAATGCTTCCCTCTGAGATATGAATGGACAGCCAAGGATCACAGACACTGGACAGAGAGTGTCTACATGGAAGACTGAGACTCAGAAGAGAAAAACCAGAAAGCAAATATGCAGAAGAAACAATTACCAGCTAAAAGAGGACTGAAAAGCAAGAGTTAATATTCTTAGAGATCAAGATGGAATTGCATCTATATATAAAGAACAATATGCTACGAAAGAAGAATTATTAATTATTGGTCAAGAGGGAAGGTAGAATATAGATATTTTAGACATGAAAGCAAGACCGATCTATCTGCACATCCATCTCTCATCTACTGATCAATCAGTTGATCAACCTATCCATCCATCCCTCTAGCCACCCATCCAACAGTCCATCCACCCATCCATCCAACAATCCTTTCATCCATCATCCATCCATCCATTCATCATCCAGCCAGCTAGCCAGTCACCCATCCATTCAACCATCTATACATTCATTCACCCAACTATCATCTATCTACTTATCTATCTATATAGTCTGTTCATCTATCACCTATATCTCTGTCGGTAATCTATTATCTATCTATCTTTCCCTTGAACTCTTTCTTTTAAAACTACTGGATAATGCACTTCAGTAAAATAAGGAAGAAAACTAGATAAGATGGAATTCTGGAAACAGAGGACCCAATGCAGGAGGGAGGTGGGGAAAGCTCAAAAGTCTCTAAGAGAAAAATACTCTCTGAATACTTGGAAAAGTTTTGAGGTATTTAACACATGTGTTCAAACTTTAAAAACTTTACTAAGAAGTACATGGAACACTGAGCAAGTGAAAACATAAGGTAATTTTTAGCTTCTGGAAAAAATCCCATAAAACCCGTAAAAGCTGTGTAAGAATGGAGGCATGTTCACTCCATGCATTGGGAACATATGTACCCCATGTGATTAACGTAAACTCTGCCTGTTGGGAGGGGAGGATGTGGGGAGGTGGGGCATGGGGGTGATGGAGAGAATGACTTCTCACTTTCCTTAATAGAGAGTCCATACAGTACTCTAGAGTATTGATTAATCAATAAATAGCAGGACTTTATGTTACATGAAAATATGGAAATAAATATCAGAAAAAAATCTTCAGAAGTTGATAATGCCTTCCTCTAAAGCAGCAGTAGAGGTTTGGGCACTGGGCCCAATATTTTTTCAATATAAGCTACTTAGAGCTCTTTGATTTTACTATGTGGATGTACTTTGCTAAAGATAGAAACAAGATTTTACAGCAAAAAGGAGAGTAGAAGAATGTGTACACACAGCTCCCAGAGGCTTAGAAACAGTGAAAGTCTTCTGGCAGGATTTTGTGTTGCCTTTTTATTAGTGAGGCAGGCCAATAGGGTTTTGTATTTATGCTGCCAGAACTGGGAGGAAGCCCTTCTTGTTCCTTGGGGCCATACCACTCCATCTGTCACTCTCTCTTAGAAAATGCTTTTGTGACAGGCTGCTTACAGTTCTAACACCTAGCACTGCTCATTCCTGGGGTGAGTGACAACTATACTGTTCCTTGCAGGGGCGGGGAAGCTCAGAAGGCCTGGAAGCCCTTGTCACAAGGTGAGAAAGGAAACAGCAGTTCTCTGTTGGTTCTGATAGAGCTGCCATTCTCCACTGAGGAACTTAATTGGTAAGAGATTGTGGGCTGTTAGAAACCTCAGCTCTTAGGGTCATGGACAGTTTGGCCATTATTTTCAGTATCTACTGAGAGGCTCCTGGTTTCATCGCCCCTCCCTCTCACCTCAGCATTTTCTAGTCTGTGAGTCTGCACCCCATGCTTTGCTCACCTTTGGGGCTTCCTGGAATGGCTCTCTCCATGTCCTCCCTTCTGGTATTCTCATTATCATGTCCTCCAACTGTCTTCCCATCAAAGGAGATACAGTGCCTGTGCGGGGAGAGGGATCTTTATGGGAACATCGAGTCTGCAGCCCTGACCCCACCAATTGCCCCCTCCGAAACTTGCCTTACGAAGAGGGGACACCCATGACACACACGGGAGCCACTTTGGGGAGAAAGAGTAAATGGAAGATGAATGCCAATGCTGGTTGGTTGGAGTAGCAAAACTGGACACAGGGTGGAGGAATCAGGCAGGTCCAGAGCAGCCAACCAGGCAAAGGGGTCAGGAAGGAATACAGACGCCTCAGCTACAAGCAGTGAGTGCATTTCCTGCAATTTTTGTGTTCTGGCTCCTTCAGGGTTTCAGGATTCTGGATCCTGGCCACCTTTTCTGCTTTTCAGACACAACTAGCAGAGGACATACTTTGCTCTTACTTGGGTAACTTGCAGCCTGGGATGGGAAGGCTAAGGAAATGGCAGAGCATTAGAATATTAAATGAAGCAAACTTTAGGCAAAGTGAACAATTTCTTTGAATGGCCTTTCAGGACACTCATGTGTAGACCATGTCATATCAAATGAAGTAAATCCCACACCTTTGGAACACCCAACATTTCCAAATTCAAGCCTATTTTGAAAACCTAGTAACACAAAACATTTTAAAAGGCTGCAAAGAGACTGTGGAGGTTGGCCACTACAGAAGGTTGGAGGGGTTACATTGGGTATGGGGTCCCAGGAAGGGACCTGGCAGAAGGCATGGGTGCAGCCTGTGGGCAGGTTAGAGTCCTCCGGACTTCCTGGCTGACAGTGTTGTGGGCAGCTCTGTGCCCACCCCTGACCTCCCCTGACCTTCAGCTTTGGTGAAGTGAAGACATCTCTTGTCCAGCTCTAGTTGGCTGTGTTTGAGCAGAGACTTGGCAATATGGGAGTGTGAACCACACAAGTACCTGTCCAAGAGAAGCGCAAGATCAGAGAACCACCCCTGCAAAGAGCCTGAGGTTTTGGAAACAAATTTTGGGAGAAGTGGACCAAAGTGTGCATGGGAAGGAGGTGGAGGATGTCCCTCCTGCAGAATGGATCCAAGATAATCCAAACAATCCCCCAAAGTCCCCACTTGTTCATCTCCAGTGATGGGTGAGGATCTGTTTTCATCAAGGTGCAATATAGGAAGCCGAGCTCCAACCAAACCACACACAGAGGGTGCTTATAGGACCTGGAGCTCACATTGGAGAGAAGGGGGCCATGCAGGAAGGGCACTTATAGAACTATAGCACACACTGTGGAAGAAGGTACTACACTAGGAGGATGCCACAGTACCTAGAGCTCACACTGCAGAAGAAAGAAACATGCTCATGGAAACTGGAGCTCACTCTGGGGAAGAAGGAACCATGGAATCACACATGAAGGATGCTGATAGGACCTGGACTCATGGTGGTGAAGAAGCTGGGAAGATGGACAGTCAGGAGATCACCAATTAGAACTGTCAAACTGCTAGCCTGGGTGGCTGCATCTGAGCTTACAGAGAACTCTGGGCATGTCCTCAAAGGTGCACAGGTGGGGAGACCATGGCAGCATCCACTTCTGTGCAGCCCCACGGTGAGGCAGTGGATGTCTGGTGGTACCCTGGGGCTGCCGAACACCGACCCAAGGAGAGCAAGGACCTTCTCCATTGCCCACCAGAGATGTGCGTAGCCCTTGGCTTCCCAGACCTCAGGCCAAGGGTCACTTGTGGCCAGCTCACCCCCAAACCATGTGGAGAAGAGTAGTCTGGGACAGAAGCCTCCAGCTTTACCAAGCTGAGCATAGAGCAGCACAGCATCATGGTGCTTGGTGTAGGGAGCTGGACCTGGCACCAGTCTTCCCTCACGGGCCAGGCAGTCTTCCAGCCTTGTCCTAAACTGTCAGGTTCCTGCTTGCACAACAAGCAGAGGTGTAAGTTAGAATGACAGCCTCCCAGAAGTTGTCCCCGACCCCTGCACCACGTAGCCTGTTGCTTCTGAGTATTCTTTTGGGTCACCCCTTGAGAGATGAGGCCAATGTGTGGGTGCTCTTCTCTTGTGTGTCTTCACCGCTAGAGTGCGACTGGGCTGTGTAGCCACCTCTGAGGAGGTCAATATTAATGTGACCACCACCCTGGAGAATCACCGGGCCAAGACTCAAAGGCTCTGAAAAGTGTTCCTCCAAATGCAAACCCAACCTAAGAAAAAAGGGTGCCCCAGTGACACAGGCCAACCATTTGGAATGTTTCCCAACTTTTTCACTCTCTGGGTGAGGGTTCCCAGGAAAGACAGAACCAGCTGCAGAGTGTTTGTGTAGGCATTGGGGGCGGGGGGCCTTGCTCTTTACTGAAGAGAGTCTGGGGAAAGAGGATCAGGGGTTGCCATAAACTCCAGGCTTCGGATCTTAAGGTAATTTGTTGTACTGGTGAGGTCAACAGGCAAGCTTTGATCACAAGCAAAGACTCTAAGATTGTTGTCTACAAAAGCGATTGATTCATTACATCCAGGTCTCAAATGCCAGCAGAGGTCAAACTGAGCAGGGGGTGGTAAAGGGAGGAGGGCAGCATTAGCACAGAAGTCACCGCTCAGCCTTCCGCTACACATCTGCGATTTCCGCAATGCCCTTCCGGGACGGGTGATCTCTGAATTTGCTTATGAATTTGAGACATTTAACCGACTTTTGATGTTAGCTTATTTGCTGGAATAGTCACTGCTTTTATGCCATCCTTGGGGAAAAAAAGAGCTGGGTGGAAGAAATGCCCAGGTGCCACCACCTCTGGCTGCAAGTCCTGCTTCCTGGAATGGAGAAAATGAGATGAAATCCTAGGAAAAGGATAGAGCCAGACATCTACCATTGGTCACAGGCATGAAACTGTGGAAATGCGTGTCTGTTCTTGCCCTTTCTTCCCTGAAGCTTTTCTGGGGCTCATGCCCCACTTGCTGCACAATATAGGGGCAGTTGACCCCCCCATCCACAGAAGTGGATGACTGTCCGTGGCGGTCATCCTGTGTGATGTCCTTTCTGCCTGTGTCTGTGGTGCTGCTGCACAGGAAGGGTGCCCACAGATACTGGCTGGCTGGTCATCTTTGGAAGTCATGGAACAAACCTTACTCCATTTATCTCAGCACCCAGGGCCTCCTCTGTCTCTTGGAAATCAGCAGCTATCTCAAGACTACTTCTTTTTCTGCTACCAAGGTCCTGATTTTACTCTGATAACTTTTGGTGCAATTAGGTGCATCTTATGGAATCCTTCTTAGGTAGAAGGCCCGTGGAGTAAGGTCTGATTGGATTGGGCATAGATTGGTACTGATCTACCACAATGGGTTGTTGTAGTTCATTCATTCATTCAATTAATGTTTCTTTCCTGTTTAATATACATCAGAAATTTTCTTGGAGGAAAAAGCCATGAGCCATAGAAGCCTAGTCCCTGCCCTCACAAAGTGTGTGGTCCATCGGAGACGAGCAGGTATAGCCCCACATGGTGAGCATTGGGTTCCGGGCCCCTAGAATGCAGAGACTGTGGGAGGGGTGGGGTGGGCAGGGAGCTTCCCAGGGAGGAGCTGAGGGAAGGGAGACTGCTGGGCAGAGGAAGTGGCCTCTCCAAGGCCCGAAATGAGGGCCAAGGAGCTCAGTGTGGCCGAGCATAGAGCGTGAGGGGCATCTGGGAGAGAAAGAGGCAGGGGAAGCACACAGAAGCTGTGATGACCTGATCACTTAAAGATGGTGAGGTCACAAGTAAGGGCCAGGGGAACTATTAAAGTGTTTAATGGTCTAGTAGCACGGTAAGATTTTTGTCTTAAGAAATCTGTCTGGGCACACTGTGGAGAATGGACCGGAGAGGGGCAGGTCTGGAGCAGGGCAGCCTGTGTGTAGGGCTTCTGGCAGCTGGGCCAGGAGGGAGACCACGAAGGAAGGAAGGAAGTCAGGAGGGAGAAGGGACAGAGCAGGAGGGGACTGGATTGAGCTGGAAGGAGGGAGGGAAAGAGGTGAGTCTTCCTGTTTGGGGCTCTGGGTTGTTCTAACCTTGTGGTCCAGGGGGCCGTCGGGGGGCTGAGCATACTCCTTTTATATTCACTCTTTTCCTCTCTGGGTTCCAACTCCTACAGTGCCCTAGGGTCTCACCTCGGATTAGGGTCTTGAAAAAACAGTGAAGCCACCCTGTCTCTAAGACTCTATCCAGATTTCTCTGTGAGTGAGCAAGAGGTTCACCCCAGGACCCTACTCTGAGGGGTGATGGACTGCAATGCAGGGGATATGGGTGGTACCCCCATAGCCTGAGCACCTGGACAGCAAGACCCCACATGTGATCACTCCCGAATCAAGATGTGGATTGTTTTAAAAAGGGAACAGCATAGATTGCATTGAAAGGTAATTGTTGGAAGCCAGTTGGGAAAGAGCACATACTGTATGAGTCTATTTATATAAACTGCAAAACAGGCAAAGCAGATCCATGCCGTTCAAAGTCAGGAGAGCTATTACTCTGGGCTTGGTTCCTGGAAGGGGGCAGGTGGGGGCTCTGAGTCTTATGTTTCTTTATCTGGTGCTGGATTCGCAGGTGTGTCCAGTTTGTGAAAATTCAGCATGTCATACTCTACACCTTCCCACCGCCCCAGCCGCCATGGCACCCACAACTTCGACAAAAATGTTTTCCAAAGGACGACCCTGGTGCTTCCCTGGAAATGCTCACTTTGCATGCTTCAGGTGTGCAGACAAGAGAGCTCTCTGAAGGTGGGTCCAGGGAAACAATAAAGGCCGAGCCTGTGGCATGTGCCGTGCTCAGAGGAGGCTCGGGGGACAGAGGTGACCTGGTCTGAGTTGGGCCATGGCAGCCCCTCGCCTGCCTCCCTCTCTCAGAGTCCCCCAGGATGCTTGTTGGAGAAGCCCTTGTTGATGCAGGACCCAGAGGTCACAGGTTCAAGCCACGTAAAAGGAAGTTCTGATGGGCTTGTTACTGATTTCCAAGCAGGCAGAGGAAGTCACAATCTTTCTGAAACAACAAGATTCTTGGGCCAAATCTCCTCCTTTTCTGACAACCTAGCCCACAGAGGTTCTTGAGGAATCTAGAAAGGGGAGGGTCTCCAGCTAGAAATGGTCATGACTTCATTTAACTACAACATAAATACAGTGTCTTCAGAGGGAAACCATGGTTCACCTGAAGCAGTTTGAAACCTCCCAGAAGAGTGGAAAGTTGGCAGCAGATGACAGCAGGCACCTCCAGGGAGGGCGTGGAACCTGCCCAGGGGGCCGCGGTCCTGGGCAAGGCTGCTTTCACCAAAAGGAGCCTCATTTGAATGGGGACGAGCACACACAGAGGCCTGTGCCTGACCTGCTGAGCAGGGATTCTTTACCAGCCGCGTGTTCCTGGGAAGCAGTGCTGTGTCACACGGCTGTCACTCCTGGTGCATTTGAACACTCACCCCGTGTGGGTCTATGGGTGCCCCAGACACCTTCCTTGCAATTGGGGGTTGCAACCCAACCCCCCCAAACACCCACATTTATGCTCAGGAGTCTGGGGCTTAACTCCAGGCCCAGCAGGTGCTGTCACCGCTGCCTTCACCGGGGACCTCATCTCCCCCCATTTCTGGCCTCAGCACTGACAGCAGGACAGATGGGGTTTCATGAATTCAGTCCTGCTCCTGGGCACCTCCTGCCCCTTGGGGTGGCGGTACCATTAGCTCTGGCCAGTGCTCAGGGAGTGGGAGAGCAGTGGACCCCTCGCCTGGTCACTGGGCATGTTCCAGATCTGAGCTGCTGTCAGCTATGTCCTAGAGAACAGACGACACAGGGTGGCGCTCCCATTGATGGCAATAGACAGTGTGGACAGCAAATGCACCTTGTCATCTCCACTGTTGAGGTGTTAGGTCTGTCACTGCCACGACACCCCAATCACCCTAACACAATTTCTTCCTCCAAAGCCCCCAACCCCTGCAGAGACTCCTCACAGCCCTCCAGAGTCCACTCCCACCCACCCCACAGCCTGAGGGGCCCCTCCTTCCTGGAGCCTCACCTGCTCCATCTCATACTTAGAATAAAATCCAAACTCTGAAGTCTGGCCCTGCTGACCGGTCTTCCAGCCACTATCTACTCCTTCTCAGAAATGCCCATCTCCCTGCTCCTCTTCAGACCATGGACTCATTTGTGTCCCAGCTCTCAGTTGGGAATGCTTCCCTCGGCCTTCTGGAAGGTTCTCTCAAATGCCATGTTCTCAGAGACATGTATGTCTTTGCTCTTAATATTCCTTGCTCTTAAACTGTGACCTCTGGTGATTCATTGTCTCCTCCACCAACATGTAAACACAGAGAGGTTGGTGGCTCAGTGTTATGTGCCCCATTCCAACATGTGTGTGTGGTTTCCTCACACCACCAAGAAGTTCTCTGACAGCAGGTGAACGTCCTGCAATTCAACTCAATTTTGACACTACCCACCCAGAGGTAGCATCACATCCCACAGGTTCGGAGCCTGGCCCCACAAGAACAACACCACAGACACACACAACTCCAGACACCAACTGCCAGTCCAGGTTGTCACTGGCTATAAATCAGAGGTTCCCGTGACCCCCTCCTTGGGCTTAATTAATTTGCTAGAATGACTCAACAGAACTTAGAGGAACATTCTACTTACTAGATTACTAATTTATTATAAAAGGATATAGTTCAAGGATGACCAGATGGAAGAGCTGGATAGGGTGAGGTTTGGGGAAAGGGTGAGGGAGCTTCCATGCTCTTTCCGAGTGCACCACCCTCCCCAAATCACCAACCCAGAAACTCTCTGAGCCCTCTCCTTTTGGGGTTTTATGGAAGCTTTATGACACTGGTGTGATTATTTAAGCCATTGGCCATTGGCAATTGATCCAAACTCCAGCCCCTCTAACCTCCCAGAAGGTGGAGGTCGAACTGAAAGTTCCAACCCTCTTATCAAGTTCTTCTGGTGAATATCCCAGTGCTTAGCTGTGGTCCAAAACATAACCTCATTAACACAACAAAAGACATCTTTATGCTTTCCTCACTTCAGAAATTCCAAGGGTTTTAAGAGCTCTGTGCCAGAAACAGAGATGAAGACAGAAATATATATTTCTTATTATAAACTACATTATCACAGCGGCTGTCCTGTTTGCCACTCTATGCACTACTGCAAAGCCAGTGCTCAGAATCTATCACTCCTGAGAAGTCTATAGGAGGGGCGGTCAGTTCCATGTGGTCCTGGGGTCAGCAGGGAGGGCTCAGGGTGTGGAGCCTGCTGTTGCTTTGAGAATTTACAGCTGGAGTGACCGTGGGTTCAGGCTGGCACCACCTTCACTCACACAGTCTCAGCTCAGATGAGAACTCCACTGAGATCTGAGGGAGGCAGAGGCCACGCGTGCGTGAACAAGGAGAGGGAGCAGGATGCTCCTCGTGTCTCTATGTCAAGGCAACTTGCACACATATGACCTTGTTAATTTCATGGAATTGGCACAACGACTTTCATACTAGGCATTGTTAATGCTTCTCTTCCTGTTGCATAGGGGAGAAAACAAGGGCTTGGAGAATGTAGATGGTCGCAGCCCCGTGGATGGTGACCTGGGGAACTGATGTTTGAGGCTGGGCCTGCCTCCCCACAATGCTGCTCACCCCCACTCTTCACTGTGCTGACGCTCAGAAGATACTCAAAGGCTACGTCTGACAAAGGCTGGGCTCCCCCACTCCTATTTCTGGGATTGAGTACTCCTAGAAGGAGCCAGGACACGAGCCATTTCTCTGTAGCTCTTCTGAAGGACCTGCCAGCTTTCCCACCAAGTGTCATTAATGATCAATATGATCCATAAAGATGCGTAACTGTCCATCCGCTTTGGGCAATGGCTAAGACACTGCTTCGGAGGAATAAACCTGTTTTGACTCCACTTGCAGCCAGGCCAAGGGGTGAGGCCAGCCGTCTGGGAGAATGCAGAAATCCCAGCTTCACATATGCTCCCCACAGATAGCCTGTCCCCACACTGGGCCTGTGCCAGGATGATCAGGGATACAGCAGATGAAAACGGGGGCAGGTGGGACAAGAGAGGGGTTTTGTCCTTTTCTCCTCTCTGTTTTAGGCCCACCCACATGCCTGTGGAGTGAGATAAAGCTCACCCACCCCTACCTAGGAGCTGCTTCCTCCAAGGAGTCTTCCTGGAGGTTCAATCCACACTGCCATGTATTTCATAAAGGATCATACCCAGAACAGGCAAGGTACTTCTACAATTCAATACATGAAAGACAAAAATCCAATTATAAAATGGGCAAAAGACTTAGACTTAGTCATTCATCCAGGAGGAGATCCAAATGGACAATAAACATATGAACAGGTGCTCATCATTGCTACTCATCAGAGAAATACAAATGAAGCCCCAGTGGGTCCCGTTACATGCCTGCCAGTGTGGCTGAAATAAAACAGGCTTCAGTACCAAGTGCTGGTGAGGGTGGAAAAAAAATGGATATCACACGGGGAGTCTGACAATACCAGATCCACTTTGGAAAACTCTTTGGCAGTTTCCATTAAAGTAAGCTCATGAATATCCTGGGAACCAGCAATTGACTCCAAGGTGTATTCTTAAGAGAAAAGAATATATATTTTCATGAAAACTTGTTCAACAAAGCTCATAGAAGCTTTATTCATTGTAATTAAAAACTGGAAACAACTCATCCAATAACACGAGAATGGATAAACCAATTCACTAAATGGAATAAAAAGCAAAATTAAGAAGAAAAAAGAATAAGGTCCTGATACGTGCAACAGCCACATGGATAAACATCTAAATGAAAGAGGTCAAACACTAAACAGCACGCCCTGTATGAGTCCATTGTGTGAAGGTTAAGAACAGGCGAACAAATTGATAGACAGCTCAGAGTGATGGTTACTGCTGGTGGAGGAACAGGGTGAGTGTTGACTGGGCAGAGCCATAAGACAACTTTCTGGGGAGATGGAAATGTTCTATAACTTGAGCCGGGTGGTGCTTACAAAGGTGTATACAGTTGTCAAACTTTATGGAACTGTACTCTTAAGTTTTGTGCATCTTACTCCATGTAAATGATATCTCAATAAAAAATAAATTGTACCCAGCAATACCATGTTTCTGAGGTTATCTTCCACCAGCAATGGAAAAAAGTTTCTGCTGCTCATCCTCGTCAGCATGTCATAGATTCAGTTTTTTGGATTTCAGCTATTTTAATAGATACAACATCTAGCTTCCCCAGAGCAAATAGTCCAAGAGGTGAAGAAGAAGTTGCCTTAATCTAGACTAAGAAGTCACTCACCGTCACTGTCACATACTATCACTTCTACAAATATTCTATTGGTCACATAGGTCAGCCCTGATTCATCATGGGAAGGAACTATTAACATACATAGTAAAGATCACAGGGGCATCTTGAAGGCTCGCTACTAATTTCACACAGGTGAATTTTTCTCCCAGATAGGATAAATGCACTGTGCCGAAATTGCTGAGAGCTTTCTCTCAGTTAGATCGAAGTTCACAGAATATATGTTAGAGGCAGCTGGTATCAATTGACTGGCTTCCTGGTAAGGTGAGAACCAAGCTTTATCTGGGTGACTCACGTCTCTTGGTAATAACAAGTCAGCTATTATTATTTTTTGCCCAGATTATTGTTCTAGGGGCTGGAAATTGGCTGGATTACTAAATGTGGGCTGTGTGAGGCTCTTGATCATCTCATGCATCGCATACACTTGTCCTCTTTAACAAGGGAGCCACATCACAGGTGTGGCATGGGGGGAATTCAAATTCTGAGGTCTTGAAGGTTCTACCCATTTCCCATGAAAGACAGCCCAGGTTATAGAAACATGAATGCCACCCAGGTATCCAGAGGCCGTGATGCTGATACCAAGCAGAGTAAGGACCAAGAGGGCCTTTCACTTCTTTAAACTTTTAACATTCAAGGGCAAGATCATTTGATTTTGGCCTTTACTTCCTTTCGTCTTTGGATTTGAAGTTACCAGAGAATTTAATTTCTCTCTGGGGACTTGGCAACGGGAGAAAATGTTTCCTTAGATTTGAGACATCCCTAGATTTTTTTCAAATTATTCAGGGCATTTAATTTTTCCATTTACTCTTATTGAGGACTCCTGCTGAACTATACTGAATGATGGAAGTGTACATAATTGGTGAAAGAATAACAGATCCAAGAATAAGTGTTCTGTCGTGGGTACAGGGTGGTCTTGGAGATAATTTAATTAATAAATTAATTAAATTAATCATTTCAGAGTTTGTTGGGTGTCAAACTTTTTCTGTTTCTGTCATTTACTGAGGTGGTTTGTCCATTCTGATGACTAGAGGTCTTGTTGTCTGTGATGACTATCTTGGCGTGTGTTTGCTCTGGCCAGCACTGCACTGTCTCCTTAAGTCAACAATTCTTGGGTTGAGAATCAGTGAGCCCACTTGACTGCAGATATACACCACATTCTCAAGGTCGGCTGTATCAGTAATACATGTGATGTTTTGGCTTCCATATGCTTATACCTCTGTCTTATTTCTCGATGACTCAGAACTCATGGTGGGAAACGTGGATGGCATTTATTGGGAGCCCTAGCAAAGAACCCAACAGTGTTCGGTCTCAGCTGATTACCTCATATTCCCCTTTACAGAGAAAAATAGAAGCCACCAGACAGTAAATCTTCCATCCCCTAAACATCCAACACACATTACTATATAAACTTCACAACCTGCCCTTCTTCCCGAGCTATCCAGTGAAGAGCTGCCCTCTCCCTATCTAAAGCAAATCACAGCTCCATTCCACCAAATATCCACAGATGCTTTGGATCTCTTTTCTGTTCACCCTATCAGATGCATTCTTGCAGTAAAATATAAAACAGCCTCAAGTTTCTGTTATAGAACAAAAACATAAGCAAAAATATAAAACTCTACATCTACTGTCTATCATTTCACTTTGCATTTATAGAAATTTCTCACAAGACTTGCCTATATTTTATGTCTCCACTTCTCACCTCCCAATCACTTCTCAGCCTTTCTAATCCAGCTTCTGTCCTTACCACGTCATTAAAACATCTCTGGCTCAGGTAACTCATGATCTCCATGTTGTTGTCTGACCCTTCAGCTGCATTCTGCAAATGAGCACGACCTACTTCATGAGACCTGTTCCACCCTCAGGTTCAGTAAAAACCTTCTCCTGGCTTTCCTCCTGCTCTTCAGCTGTACCTTAATCCCTTTGCAAGTTCATCCTCCAACCATTAAGCATGTGTATTTCTCAAGTCCTTTTTTACTCACTCTGCATATTCTCCTTAGATGAAGCAAACACTTTTCCCTTAACATCCATTTCCTCATTCTTCTTTTTTGCTGGGGCTCCAAATTGACCTACCCCCTCAAGTGACTTGGCAGTCAGTTCCAATTCAATCAAACCAGTCACAGTAATTCCCTTCTCTTTGCATGGGATCTGATTTTATCCAATGAGATGTGACTATCCTTCTGCTGGGTATGTTTTGAGAGCTCTTTTTCTCACTCTTAATAAGAGATACCAGGACAAGTTGACCTGATATCTGAAGGCTGTTCTACTCTGGCCACCCTGCCTCCTTTGCCTCCTGCAAATCCAGTCGAAGTGTTGAGACTGCAGAACAGAAATATAGAAAGATGTGTTATTTATGCCATGGTGAGATTAACCAACTCTGTAACTGTTTTGCCATCACCCTCCTTGTAATGTGAGGTAATAGATACTTTTATTGTCAACATCACTCTAAGTTGAGGTTTTTTGTTACTTTCAGATATTTCTATGCTCTCTTGGCTTCAATTAGTGTTTATTTACAAAGTATACACACCTCAATGTCACTATGTCTGACTAATCCTCAGAGTTTCAGATTCATAAAGCTAAGGGCTGACTTGGAATCACCACACAGTTATCTGGAGGACTCCTTTAATTCAATATGCATAAAGGCTAAATTATAATCTGTCCCCTTAAATCTATTACTCTTGTACCTTCTGTACTGCTGTGAGTGATGTCCATGCCCAGCAAGTATGCAAATAGAAACCTAGACACTGTCCTTATTATCTCCTTTTCCTTCTCTCTTCATCCTAGTAAATCTCTCTCTAATTTAACTTCTCTCCTTCTCACTGCCTGTCCTCTGCTATATGCTATTACCTCCTTTCTTCTGGCACTTTTTCTACTCCTCGATCTAAAGTTTGTTATTAATGCTAGCCTTTCCCCCTAGGTGGCAATCGCCATGACCCCCCTGACCAGGTCTGTTTTCATCCACCATTATGTCTGTACTGTCCCCTAGAAAGTACCAATAAAGACCTGTCGGTCATCCCAGAGCTGTTCCCTTCCACAGTGCGTGCACCTGGGGGAGAAACCTCACAGGAAGTTAATACCAGAACATGGCCTAATTTTGGATCTGTTTCTTCCACAACTGAAAAGACTGATTTATTGATGCATTCAGTATCTTGTCCAATTACTTAACCATTGGCTACCTACTAGATATCAAGCACTCTGGTCATATGGAGAGGGAAAATTCCATAGACCCTGCCATCACAGGCCAATGGGGCACAGATGTGTAAAGAGATAAACTAAGTCCCCTACATGGAGACACATAAACAGGGGCAGTAGGAGTCAAGAGGAAGGTCTGCATTTCTCAGGCAGGAGAAGAGAGGATGGTTAAGAGGGAGAGTGGAAAGGCGAATTCTGTGCAAAGCCATGGAGGTGTACATCAAGGGCACAGACAGGCCAAGGGAAAGTGTCATTTCAGACAGTTTGGTCTTGTGGCAGTGCACACAAAAGGCGATTGGAGGTCAGAGCATGACAGACCGCAGCATGGTGATTTGTCCCATGGGAAATGAGGAGCCCCTGTCCAGCTTTCTGTTTTGGAAACAGGAGGTGGCCGGGGCAGCAGCATTATTGGCCCTGTGGTGGAGTGGGGGCTAGACTCACAGGTTGTCCTGGATGTGCTTCTTATGTGTCTGGGATTCCCGTCGCCATCCTGCCCTACCTTTGTCTTGGTTCTGGAATCATGTTGGCCAGACTGACTGGGAACAAGTGAAGGAGTCGTGTCCTCTCCCTAAACAGACACGGGTTAAGGGCAATGGCGAGTAGCTTTGTCATCATCATTCCATACAGCCAGCCACTCTACTATAAATAGCTGAAGTCATAATGCAGAATAGTTATTGATCCCACCAGTAGGCACATTTTGGAGCGTGGGGAGCCTGGAGTCAGATGGGGTGGGAGTGGAAAAGAAGGGAATGCGCACTGACATGGATTCGGGCAGGAGGGGACTGCGGGGAGTGGGCGGGATACACCATCAGTCTGGAACATCTTTTACGTGTCTCTAAACCAGGAAGAGCAACCACAAGCCCATATGTCCCCATCGTCCTATCTTGCCAGAGGACAGTCTCACTGCCTGAACCCTCTGAAGGCCATGGTGTCCTTGAATCCTCAGCACAGGACACTGGACAACCATTACCTACCTACCAGAGGTGACACACCAGATGAGATGTGTGTTTCACCTATGTGCGTGCAGGCTCATCCCTGGATGGAGCCTTTTGTGTGTGTGGTATCACTGGTTCCACACCTTGCTTTCATTGTCTTTATTTGGTTGGCAGTGAAATCAAATCTTTCTGAGGGTTTTCTCAGCGTGTGGGAGCTCTGGAGGCTTTACCCAGGGAGGGAGAAATGGCCTCATGACCTGAGCCAGGCACAGAAAGCGCTAGTCACTGACCTCATCCTTCTCTTATCCCTTTCCTTATCCTCCCACCACCAACCAAGGCCCTTAGGTGGCCTTGTTTAGATTATACTATAAGGAGGGGTGTCTGATGCCATAAAATGGGGGGAGGGTTGTGGAGATGAATGGGGTGTGAATCAAAGGCTTTCCCAAGAGGCTAAAGGCTAACTACTCATCTGGAAGTAGAGCCAAAGCACCTGCTTGAGAAACACCAGCTCTACCTCCCAGCCCATGGTCAGGAGGGAAAACATTCACAGCTACAACTGGAAGTGGGTGCAGGGGGAGTGGTGCTTTCAGGGAACAGCCAATTTAAGAAAGGGAAGAGGAGAGAAAGTTCACAGAAGAAAGAAGTGCCTGAGGCTATGGGGGTAGTTTGCTGGCGATCAGAAAGGGAACACTGGGGCTTTGGAGAAGAGCAGGGAAGTTAGGCCCGAAGAAAGGACATTTTTTTCCTCTCTCATGCTTTGTAGAGCTTTGACAAGCACATTCATTCAACAGAAGGTTTTGCCCAAATCTCTTCCTTGGTTTCAAGCCAAGGCACATTTCTAGTGAAGCAGCACCCACAGAGCCCAGGGGTTTGCGCTCTGACCAAATTTTCCTCAAAACAAGTGAGTGGACTGAGCTGGCCTGAGCATGTGCTGGTAAAAAATGTTTCTGTTTTACTAACAACTCGGGTCATTGACCGCAAACGCTTGCACTCGTGCTGACTGAGATGCAATTTGCTCTTATTGTAACTTATAGTACTGGTTACTTTATTTATTTACTTATTTGTGTTTGTTTGTTTATTACTGTCCAAATATAAAAAGACTTTGGTACTCATAGCATCTTCTTGTCTGAGACTGAAGCTCACCTTCTGTACTAGTGGCCAAGTACAGAGAAACATTTCTAAAAAGGGTGTGACAACAGGGGAAAATGACTGGAATTTTTCTGTAAAATCTGAATGAGCAAGTTATATTCTTTTTTTAAAAAATTAATTTCTAGTTGCTTTATAATGTTGTGTTAGCTTCTACTGCACAGCAAAATGAATCAGCTATACATATACATACAACCCCTCCCTTTTGGTGGGAGGAATTGGGATTGACACAAAAACACTATTGATACTATGTATAAAATAGTCAACTGAGGGGAGCATACTGTATAGCACAGGAAACTCTACTCACTGCACTGTGGTGTCCTACATGGGAGGGAACAAGTCATATGCTTGCTTGCATTGTGAGCTGAGTGGGTTTGGGCATTACTACCTGCAGGATCTTCTCCATGGCCAGGGGAAGCTGTTATGAGACATACCTGTGGCTGGTGATGGAGAGCTCCTCCAATTTAAGTATTTATTTTACACACAGAAATGCAGCATAGATCATTCCCAGGGAAAGGCTTATGGGTGAGACCTTGAGAAATCCAAGGAAATGCAACCATCCTCTGCCTCTACCTGTTGCTCGGTGCACTTTCCTCCTTGTCACCTGGCCCCCCAGGAGAAGCACTGGGTCACGTGTGAACTCGGCAGCCCCACACCCTCCGGGGGGTGGGGAGGGCTTATCCTCCCTGCTTAGCTCTGCGTTAGCTGCCGCATCACACACCCCCACCTCATCTCCCTGCCACTGGGCTGTTTCAACTCTAAATTCAGATGCCCATTGATCTTTTGTTCCAGGGACTGTCCACATTGTGGGGAACCCTGATGCCCTGAGCATACAAGAAACAGGCAGCATTTGAAGAGAGGGAAGGAGACAGAGAGGGCGAGTGATGCTAACACAAGGAGGCATATCTCTGTGAGGTATCGCAGGAATGTCATCTTCCAAACCCCAGATTCAAGGTCACGTCACCAACTCATCATAGTCAGGGTTTTAGGGCCCACAAACCTGAATTGTGATTTTGCCAGCTTCCATATCATGGAGCCATTCCCTGCTGGCCCTCCCAGGTCCATAGCCTGCTCTGGGAATGACCTGGCTCCAGCTGCTCTTTTGGCCAAGATGCCCCACTGGACCCAACTGGACCCCACTGGACCCCACTGGACTGAGAGGTCTTCATTCTTTAGGTGCCAGTGGTTGAAATCTAGTGGGAGGGGATGTTTTACCTCTGTCTCTCACTGAAATAAATGGACTGTCTGTGATCACACCTGGCAGGGAGCCATGTGCTTTGGCAACTGCCCAAGAGAGCAAAATATTAGTTGTAAAGGCAAGAGATCTAGCAGGTTAAGAAAGTAACTCAAGTTAATGCATGAGTGAAACATGCATTAACAGGGAGCCTGGTCAGGGGAGGACCCTGCTTTCAAAGTCTGCTTCTATCCCAAAGGACCCATTCCAGTCAGCAGCAACAGCTCTTTAAATGGACCCTTTCTTTGATGTTGCTTCCTTTCGTGACCTTGTGAAGATGGTCAAGGACACTGGGGCCTGGAGCTGAATCTCTTTGTCAGTGCCAGCACCTGGAGAGGGCCTCTGATGGGCACCACGTGTTCTATGAAATCTGTAGCTGGAAAACAGAGGGCGGTCCAGAGCCAAGTGCCAAAGCCGAGATGTGTTAAGAGCCCACTCAAGCGAGACCAGCGCGGTGAGCATCATACAGCCAGGAGAACCACATGCTGAGAAAACTGGGGCCCTGGAGACTGTATTGAACTTGGCCAAGATCACACGATGGTACAGAACTAGGACCAAGCCCAGCTCTTCCAAAATCCAGGTGGTGTTTCCACATTAGCTTTTGTTTGTGTGGTGCTTTATCATTCCCTGGCAAGTTTACCCAATCACCTCATTTGGTCCTCAAAGTAACACAAATGACAATGTATCCACAGACATTTTTACTCCAGCTTACAGGGTCTTTTACTCCCAGTTCATGTTTCTTCCTTTTACTTGTCTTTGGAGTGGTGGAGGCACGTTAAGATGTCTCCATTCTACACTGGAGATGAAACAGAATGTGCGGCGGGTCCCTAAGATGTGCAGAAAACTGTTCCGTTTCCTTAATTCTTGCCTCATGGGGACAAACACTGAGGCGATGGCAGTTCTGCCTGAAGCAGGTGTGTGCTGGGAACGTGGAGTTGAAGAGAAACAGGCGTTCCCTCCATCACTGGGCGCTAGAAACCACATGCAGTTTGCTGTCTTCTGAAACAATGCTCATTCTAACCACCAGAATGCACCCCTGGCATAAATTGACACCATCCATGAGCCAAGCAACACATCTTAACTGACCCATTCTCACCAAGGAGGGAACTTTTATTCCTGAACAACACCTTGGTTGTGGCTTGTTGGGTAAAGGACGACTTGTGTTTGGAACTAATTTTTCATCAGCTTTAAACTGAAGTGACCTTAGGTTTCTTATTTGGAGAAAGTCAAGTACTGTGGTGAAAAGAACAAATGGAAATTGAGTATAATTTATCACTGCATAGGCAAAGACATGGAAAGATCCCTCCAGGCTCTTATGAAAGTAGGTGGCCTGGATTCAGAGGGCAGAGGAAGGCAGCAGAGGGGCGAGGAGCCAGGACCGTGCCTGTTCCTTGGAGGAAGCTGGGGCTACCCAGCAATTCTCTGCTCCTCTGATGTATGCTGCAGAGGTTGCTCCTGACCTGGGGTATCTCAGGCCACGAGGGAAAGTGGTGGGCAGCTCTGTCCATTCTGGATGGTCCATCTGCAGGGAGGAAGGCACATCCTAAAAACTCACTTGGGAGTCTGAATGATCCTAATATTGAATATTGATTGAGAATGCTTGAGAAGCTTGCAATCTATGATACATCTTCCAGAAAGGTGGGAGCTTTGTGGAGGCTGCAGATTGAGGAAAGGGGTCTACTTTTCCCCTGATGAAAGTTGGTCATTCTTAATGATTAGTAAGTTGAGGAAGGTCGGTGAGGTCCATGTCCTGCCTTACATTTCCTCATTGGTTCTTTCTGAAGTCAAAGTGTATAGGATGGAGGACCAAGGGGCCCAAAGCTTGAGAAGGGTTCGTGTGTGAAGCACCTATAGGATCCCTGGCTTCCGGTTCCTCTCTCTGCATGGGGACAGTCACAGAGCAGTTTCTTCTCTTGGATGAGCTTGAGAAGGAAGTGAGCAGCAGTCAGCAGCCAGGCTCTGCTCTCGCTGAGGACTCTGTGGGGCAGGGCAGGTGAAGTGGAGTTTTAACATTATGAGCACAGGTCCATGTTGTATAATTCTTATTCCCCACGATGGTTGGCATGTTCCTGGCAAGGTGGGTGCTCTCTGAATCCTCGTTGAGAACTGAATGTGTTAAATGTGGTCCAGAATATTCATGACAAAACCTGTCCTCAGATGATCTTTTCTTCCAGATTAGATTGTTTTGGCTATTTTGGCATGCATTTTTCTTTCCCTCTGCTCTTCCCTTTGGTTTTTTCCATCCTCTTCTGTAGAAAGTTTGAAAAAATGGCATGTTGAGCTGTTTCTTTCCAATTGGGGATTATAATAATATTTTAATGATGTTGAGAACAATATTGAGAAAACGTTGAGAGTTGCATTGAACTCCAAAAATTCAAGCTGGGCAGGTTGGAAACAGCCATTTCTCTTTGCACTCTCTCTGTCTCTCTCTCTGACTCTCGTCTCTCTTTCTGAAACCATTTGTTGTTCATGGTGCTAGGTTAGGAGGTTGGGCTAAATTTGAGATTGGCTTCGCTTTACTATCCTACCCTATAATAGTAAATTTCTCATGGGATCTATTTTAGAATGGGGTACTTGGACTACAAATTTTAGTATACAATGGCCTCCTCCTGGCAAAGGAACTACTGGGTCACATTTCTAACAATTCAATGAAATGTTTCCATTTTAATAAACTTCCCACCTATGATCTGGAAAGTAGCCATAATAAGATGAATGAGACTGCTCTTTTTTCTTCTCTCTCCTCTCTGCCTATTGAAGTCCTTATTTCTTCTCAAAGTCACAGTCAAGACTTCCTTGTAACTTGAGGCTGTGGGAATGCTCTGGATGGGGCAGTTTCTATGATCCTCAGTGCTTTGTTATCAGAACTCATCAAGTGTGCCCTCGGTCATGCCCTCCTTTGCTCATCCCTCTAGTCTCCTACAAACAACATCTTGATGGTCTGCACTCAATCCCCACTTCTGCAACCTGTGACAGGTAGCCTGTAGGTTGGCCCAATAACACTCACTGTCTGCTATTCACACTCCTGTGTAATCCCGTCCCCTTGAGTGTGGACGGGACTGGTGGCTTGCTTCTAACAAATAGAATACGGCAAAAGTGTTGGGATGAAACTTCTGAGATTAGGTGTAAAAGACAGTGACTTACATCTTGTTCTCTCTCTCACTCTTCACAACTTGCTTGTGGACCTGCCAGCAGCCACATGCATGATCTCAGAAGCTGACCCTTCCCAAATCAAGCCTTGTGGTGACTACAGCCCAGCCAACACTCTGACTGCAGCCTGTGTGAGACCCTGAGTCAGAGACACCACAACACCACACCCTAAGTCCTGACCCACAGGCACAGTGAGGTAATAAATGGTTGTTTTTTTTTTAATCACTGAGTTCTGGTGGAACGTTTTATGCACAGTAACTAATAGAACCCCTTAAGATCTTTTTCTCCAACTTTCTTGTACAGCATTTTAGCATTGTCCTGGGGTGGAGGCTTGCTTAAAATACACATATTTGATGTTACCCTCAGAGATTCCATTTGAATAGGGCCCCTGAAATCTCCCTTCTTTTTTTTTTTCTTTTTTTGCGGTACGTGGGCCTCTCACCGCTGTGGCCTCTCCCGTTGCAGAACACAGGCTCCGGACGCACAGGCTCAGCGGCCATGTCTCACGGGCCCAGCCACTATGTGGCATGTGGGATCTTCCCAGACCGGGGCACGAACCCTCGTCCCCTGCATCAGCAGGTGGACTCTCAACCACTGCACTACCAGGGAAGCCCTGAAATCTCCCTTTTTAACAAGCATCTTGGGGTTACTGATGGAGGTTCAAGGAGCAACACTGAGAAATATTGCCCAAGCACCTTCTGGGACTGCTGTGACCATGGTTTTAAGTCATTTTGAGTGCCAGCAGTAGAGATCAGCTTCATTTATGGTCATTCAATATTATCTATGGAGTAGTTCCTAGCAAAAGTTCCATGCCACTTGTTATAGGTTGTATTACTAAAGAAGGCTACAACAATATCTCCCATTCCATGTGCTCTTCTGCAAGGTGAACTTGACACTTCTCCTGTCCAGAGGTTGAGTCTAATTCCCGCCCTTGATCTGGGCTACCCTCATGACTCACTTGTGACCAGTAGAATGTGGTAGAAGTGATGCTGTTTGACTTCCATGGTGAGACCATCAAAGCCATGACTTCTGCCTGGTTCTTCGGGGACCCTAGCTCTACAGGAAGCCAGGTTCCATGTAAGAAGTATGATTATGCCAAGACCACCATGCCAAAGTTGTCATGAGTACACAATTTAGTTGACAGCCCAGCTCAGCTGTCACCCAACAGCCAACATCACCTGCCAGCCATGTGAATGAGACTTCATGAATGGCCAGTCCACTGGATGACATCTGACTCTGGCCCCATAAGAGACCTTCTTTTTTCAAATTCCTGCCTCAGAAATCATGGTGGCTTTAAGGATGTTAGTACTTTGTTATACAGCTGTAGCTGAACACTACTCAAGTTGGAAATACAGATTAAAAGGTGTATTCTCTCCTCTCGGCTTAATAACTAGAACAATGGAAAGAAAGAATTATAATCAAATAAAATGATTGTGACTTTCTGGGGATCATGTACAGAGATAGATAGAGGGAGCAAAGGAGAATAAATCTGGAAGAGAAAGGTCAACTTAGCATTGAAGCTCAAGTTTGCCACACTCCCAAGCCAGGGGCAGCACATCTAGATGCATCAACAAGCCCTGAAAATTACACATGATTCAAGGGAGGGTGAAAGGCCAAGAAAAATGGGCTGGCCTGTCATGCACAAAGCAGCTATTATGTGGGGAACCCACTATACCAGGTAAAAGAATGCTGATTTCATCTGGTCCCAGTGGCTGAACCACCAGAGATTTTGGAACATGCTTATCTGGGTAGTGTAAACATCCATTTGTTGGTTAAAAACAAAACAAAACAAAACAAAAAAAACAGCTATAACTCTTTGCCAATCAACTGAGTGGAAAAAGAACTGAAGTGCAACTCAAGCAGTTTCTATTTAAGTCCTTGTGACTCACCCTATTGAGCAGATATTACTTAAGGCTGGTGCCCTCCCTGTAAACACCTGTCATTTCCCTGGTTTGCAGAGATGCTGGGAGGCTAATGAGATCACACATATGGAATGCATGCAAACCTCTAAGAGAAAGAAACCAGATACATTTGAGATATTATTATCATCCCCCCAGCCGTCTGGAAGTCAGCTTTCTAGCAAACCCAAGGGTTCAGAAGCCAGAAACTTCTAAATAAAGGGGGAAAAAAAGAAAGGTATTTGGCCCCAGAGAAAGTAGGAAGCCAATCCGGAAACAACTGAAGAGCCAGAGATAACACAAAACAGGATACAGGCTGGTCATGCAGGAAATCCCCATACTCCTTGGAGGGAACAACAATAAAAGCCAAGACATTGTGTGCAGACATCCAGAAGTGAGTGATGCCATGGGGAGAGATGAACAGGAAAGGGGGGAAAGATAGCAGACTGGTGGGCAGTGGCAGAGATCAGAGGATGCCGGCAGGCAGTTTGAGAGCAGAGAGAGCGGCTGAGATGACTGTGGATAAATGGAAGTTGAGGAGGAGGGTTTAGAATGGCAGGGTGGTAGCCAGCCTCTCCCAAGCTCAGCAGCCGGGCTTTTTTTGCAGAATGTCCTGCAGATCAGGGGGCTGGATCTTTCTCTTTGACAGCGTGGATGGAGCAGACATTTCTAAGCAGTGAGGAGAAAAAACAGATATTCTAGGAGGACCCCACAGTGTGGCTACCTGGTGATAGACTTCAGTGTGTGTGTGTGTGTGTGTGTGTGTGTGTGTGTGTGTGTGTGTGTGTATGTGTGTGTGTGTGAAGGGCCCAGAGGACAAGTAAGGAGCAGTTAGAATAGGCCAGTGAGAGGAAAGGATGACAAAAGACAGTGGCTGCCTGGAGGGCCCTATAGATGCTCCTGCCATAAGGTGGTTTCAACTGCCTGCCAGACTTATTATAGCATTTCCATTTGTCCACACCCCTAAGACCTCCCTAATCAGGCCACCCTCCTTGGCAAAACAAACACCCACTAAAGAATCCCAAGATTTTCTGGATGCACCAGATCTGGAGCCAGAAACGGAAATGGGCAGAAAGCTGGTGGGTGCCCCTCCCTTAGGGGTGTGTCTCTGCCCCCATCTTAGCTGGAAATCCTTGGCTGCCCCTGATGTTTATGGGACTGAAAACTCATGAGGACTCTGGCTGTAGTCTACCCCCTGCAGTCTAGACTCCAGAAGACTCTTCCGATTTTTGGAAAATGCTTCTCTGATCATGTGCTCTCTCCCTGTCCCAAGTGAAGGGATAGGCAGTCTTCTGTGCTCGCTCCTGGAGGCCCTGCACACCCTCTCCTCCACACACGCAGGGGTTCAGGCCCTCCTTCCAGCTAGCGCAGTGCTTCCCAAACTTGACTGCGTGTTGAAATCGTCTGGGGAGCCCTAGTCTCACCCACACCAACTACGTCAGGGTCCCTTGAGGGTGGCGCCGGGGTGGCCTTGTTTTCACTCTCCCCAGGTGATCTGTGGGAACACCCGTGCTCCCCACCACAGCCCCGTGGCTTAGCTGGAACTGCCGGCCGCCATGTTGGTTGTTGGTGCATCTTCTGCCACCTCCCACTTGAGGTCACCCTGTAGACCCAACTACAGGTAATTAAGGAAGAATATTCCTCCTGTTCCTGGCACTTGTCTTCTTTGCAACTTCACTTTTTTTTTTGCATAAATTACTTGATGCATTTATGTTTCCCCCCATGGCTTGTCAGCTCCAGGAGGGCACAGACTAGGTGGGGTTTTGATCAGTATTTTGTCTTTGATACTTGTGCCAGTGCCTGGCACATAGTAGGTGACCCATAAGTATTGGATGAATAAACAGACAAATGAAGAAACACCTTATATTCTATAACTTCTCTTCTCCCAGGCATTTCTATACACTTTTTCCCTTTCCATCTCATGTGGACAAAGGTTTGTATGAGTTTTTGCTTCTGTTTTTTCACATGAAACTAAGTGTATGACTTTTCTTCTTGATTAGCTTCCAGGGGCACTTGTTACAGAAAGAAGGCTGTTAGGAGGTCGGGGGTCTTTCTCCCTGACTGTCAGCACACGGGGTGACTTGGTTCCCTTTGGTATCTGCTGCTCAAGACTGTGTCCTTCTCTGGAGGAGGGGGCTTGGGTGCTTCATCTCTCTGGTCTCCTTTCCTCACTTGTGAGGTGGGGGAGGGTCCTGACTCCAGGGCATCTGCCTGGTGCTGTGTTCAGGGCCCTGCATCTCTTGTGGACTCACATGTTGCTTGCCCTTCCCATGCATCCTGGGTAATCAGACCCATCAGACCGGTGAGTCTTAATTTGTCCCCGACCCCCTTGTTCCCCTTGGAGGCAACTGAAGGTCACATTTTCCATTTTTTGGAGTCTTTCAGGTGATCTTTTGAAAGTGTGACATTTGCAGACTCAGCAGAGGCTTTTTTCAATGTTTATTTTATAACTCTTAACCTTTATTCAATATTTGGCTTCTGACACCAGCCGATACCTCTCTTTTACAATACTTTTTGTTATCTGGATACCGGTCTTTTAAACAAAAGATTGAAATATTGCGAAGGCATTTTAATGTATCATGTTTCTTAAACCATGACGGATAAAATGTTTCTCCCATGATTTCAGTTCCTCCCTCAGGATAAACCAACTATGTTCAGAAGTAACATTAAAAACTAGGCAAGATCAAACCAGCAAGTCCCCCCAAGCCTGAGGAGAGTGTAAGCACCCTCTTTTCTAAGTCCTGGTCATGAACAGCCAGTTTTGGCCATTTCTCCTGTTTCCTGAACAGAAGGCCCACCCGCTCTCCTGGGAGCCCCTCTACCCCTCCCCACTTAGCTCTACACATCCACGCCTGATTGCCTATCATTGGCCGTCACTTTATCCCAGAGCCTGGGCCACCCTGGGAGCAGGAATACAGAGGGCATGCACTCTGGACAGCAAAGAGCCCTTTGCACGGTGGAGCCTGCAAAGCCAGGGTGACTGTGGTGAGGAAGCCACAAAGCCAGGATGGCAGAGGAGAGGAAGGCAGGACCTAATCCTGGCAAGAGAGAGAGCCTCGCAGTGGGAGATCACCCTGCCAGGGAGAGAGGACAGGCACACCGGGAGGTGCAGAGGCAGGGGCACGGACCATTTTCGGTGCCCGAGAGGGGCAGCTGGAGAGGAAGGGCCAGGTCATGGGCACCCAGCATGCTATGCTGGGATGTTGAATTTTATCCTGCAGGCCAGGCGCTTTGCACTTTTTTTTTTTTTTTTAAACTAATGAAACTTCGTTTTAGGTGAAAACTCATGCAGAGGTCCTGTGTGTGAAATAGCGGCCAAGTGGCTCAGATGGAAAGATGGGGTGGGAATCCAGAGCCTTTGTCCTCCTTACTACCCCACTCACAGGTTGAAGGTCTCCCCACTCTGAAGAGCATGGTTTGAAACCCACAAAGGTCAGTGGCATGTCTGACTAGCTGGAGTGGAAGCTTTCTCACCTTCCTGGTCACTCTGCCTGGTCCTGCCTTCTCCCCTTGAGTCTCGTTCCCTGCGCTGCATGATGGCAGAGGCTGAGGCCGCTAGCTGGTCCTTTACTCTCCGAGGTGGAGCTGGTGCTACTTGCCTCCCGGCTCCTGTGAGAACAAAGTGAGACAATGGGCAGTGACCACTGCAGCCTGTGTGCACAGCAGGCCTTCAACTGGAAGTAGTGATGGCAATCATGCCGCACATGCATTCCCCAGGTGCAGGGGGTGCATATTCAGTGGACAGCCTTCTGAAAAGCCTACAACTGCACATAGGCAAGACAGCAGGGGCCACACCCAAGCCTGCTGTGTTCCATTTTTCTTCTTCCTCTTCCTAATGACATAGGATTCCTTAGTCACCTCCTTGAGGAACTCCCCCCTGCCCCTGCCTTTATCCAGTCACACCCTTGGATGTGCTGCCCTACAGCCTGAAGTCCATTATTCTATTTTTGTTTTAAAAGGTAGACCAGTTCTGGGAGGTACATATGACAGTATAGATGGCATTTTACAAATGGAAAATCAGGCCCTGAAAGCTAAAATATTGCATTTGTGTCCTAAGACAGAGCAGGTTGCAGAGGTGGGTGATAGGGCCCAAGACATGGTACACATGGTCTTATTTCCTGCAAAAACCAACAGGACACTAAGAGAAGTGCTACTTTCTGCCTCTGGTAGAAAGCTGAGATGCAATGTACGTGAAAGACCTCCACACTGCGGGTAGTATATGGTTGGACACCACAAAGAAGGGACACGAAGAAATTACTCTCAATTGCAGCAGAATTATTAGACTTTGGTTCCTGGGGGAAAAAAACCCAATCCAAGACATAGGCATTCGAGAACTTTTGAGAGCTTACCGAGGGTTTGTTGGGAGAGGTTGTCAGGATGTTCTTTCTAAAATCTCACAGACAAGAGGGCCACTTGTTAGATAGGGCAGGGGCCGACAAGAGGAGATGGTGCAAGTGGCCTCTTGTTGCTCTAGTTCCAACCTTGTGCCTGATGTCCTCCTTCATGGCTCTCCCATTACTTGTAAGAGAAAGCTTCACGTACACCCGCACTCACCTCGACCTGTGCTAAGACGTTGGTTTTATTATGGGTTCTGCTGTTCAGGTCTTCTTTCTGAAGCTTTCCTGGTGCTATGCAGCAGCAAACAGAAGTTACAGAGTGGTTCTAATAGATTCAAAAGCCTCAGCACACAAACACCGAGGAGCTGCTTTTCTCTCTTGCTCTCTGAGCTCTGAATTTTATCTGACACTGTTTCAATCATTTGAGCAAGAAAGAGAGGGTGAAGAGCATTGCATCCTAAGGGTTATCTAGTGTGAAATTTCCTGACCTGGATCACTTGGCTGCCATATTTTCAAGGCAAAACAGCAAAGAGTAACTAGGTAGAGGCAAGAACAGAATTATTTGTGCTCTGTGCCGTCTTTTCTCTGTGTGCGTCACAAAGCATTTCTATGATCATCCAAAACACTTTTTCAAAGAGAGTTTAATTCGAAGCAGGTTTCTTTGTGTAAGAGACAGGAAGAATGCTGTTTGACAGTAGTTCTTGAATCCAAGGATCGTGGAGGAACTGGGGAGGCACGTGTGATACAGTTCTAACTGTACACGGAAGGTCTGCCATGAAGGCCGTGATGGTGATGCATACATTAATCCATGCTCCAGGGTCTGACAAATTCTGACTCATTTTGTTCAAGTACTTTTTCCATTCATTACTGGATATAAAGTTAAAAAAAAAGTAAACGTTAAACCTCACAGAAAGTGTTCTTGAAGAAACGTCACCTTTAATAAAAATGCCATCATTTGAAAGAACGGGTGAGGAGACAGAGGCCCATCGACCTCTGTAATACCCACTGGCATCTAGATTGGAGGCAGCTTTCCCAACTTCCTCAGTTGAAACGTTTCTTTAGGTAAGGGAAATGTCTGAGGCTGGGGCTTCCTTTTACTGTTTACAGAAAAGGTATGGCATGGGACTTCCCTGGCGGTCCAGTGGTTAGGACTCTGAACTTTCACTGCCACGGCCCCCAGTTCAATCCCTGGTCGGGAACTAAGATCCTGCAAGCCACATGGCACGGCCAAAAAAAGAAAGAAAGAAAAGTCATGGCAGTTGTGGATATTTTAACCTAGATCATTGCTTTTCACTTGCAGCTGTAAATGTTTTCGATCAGGGCATTCTGACTTTACTATGCACTTCAACCCTCTGGGTATCTTATCAAAATGCAGAGTATTATTCCCCAGGTCTGGGGAGCAGCCTGAGATTCTGAATTTCTAAGAAGCTCCCAGGATCCGTGGACCATGCTTAACCCATATAATCCTCATAACAGAACTGGGGATTAAATACTATTACTCTCTTCTATTTGTCAGATAAGGAAACCGAGACACAAGGACTTTAAAGAACTTGCCCATGGTTATCTAGGAGCAGGTCCTGAGCTGGATTCAATAGCTAGTCTCCCAGAGGGAGCTGACCCTCTCCTCCCACTTAGCATAGGTGATGAGCCAGAACAAGGTGGTGAGAGGAGGGACTGGTTGGCATTCTGGCCCCTCTCCCAGTGTTAGCAGCATCCCATGGGGAACTGAGCTGTACTCTCACCTGCTCCCCATTTTCTCAGGGAAGTTGTCAGCTGGGCAAGGAAGGAGCTGAATTTCCTCCCTCCCCATGCAGAGGGAGAAGGTCCAGAGGGAAGCTGGACTTACACAGCCCCAGTCCTTACGCCATACTTCAGCAGAGGACTCCCTGCTAACAGAAGATAAAAGGAGATCCAGAATCTCATAAGACCAAATGTCCAGGGTCAGGACAGTTTTTTTTTGTTGTTGTTCAAGTTAATGGAAACAGGTGTTTATTAAGTAACTTTTAATATCAGAAAAATAAAACTCTTAGGGTAATTCTCTTTACAGTGAATATATCAGTACTTTGACCATCTTAACTTAAATCCCCTTTATCATAAGATATATGGTTTAAAATTTTACTCCAATTGAATTTATCATCCTTATGACTTCCCTACACATACATAACAAAAGACTGTAGTAAAATTAGCAAATACTAAACTATATTGTAGTTTATAATTCTCATTTTGTGCTTTTTACAAACAGTGCATGCACTTAATATATGTTGATTTCATAGCTTATTAGTTGCAGTGTACAATGCAACACAACACAAAATATACGCTTGGCGAACATCTACAAGATGGAAGCTAAAGATTAGGTTTCAATACTGACATTTGACTGTCCTACAAACAATTAGCATTATATCTCATATGCCATCAGGGCAACATTTTTATACTGAAAAAATCAAAATCAAAACTGTTATTTATTAACTTTCAAATGAAATATAACTCTTCAAGTGGAAATAAAAAATCAAATTTGCGTATTTACTATTCAATACATCTAGGATTAGGATTTTTCTTATAATGAGAAAAAAAGCTCAACAGCTTTTTTGTGCTGAAAAAACACAATTGAAAATCCCTTGTCACACCAAGAACAAGGAAAACCACAGCTTGAATGAGAGAAGACAGTCAACAGACAGCAGAACTGAGATGAAGCGGATATTGGGATCATCGGATAAGGATTTTAAAGCAGCCATCATCAAAGTGTTTCAGCAAGTAACTGTGAATTCTCTTGAAAAAAATTAAAGTATTTTGTCAACAAAGAAACAAATGATATAACAAAATCGTATGGAAATTATGGAACTATATTACAAGTGTGAAAATAAACAAAACCCAGAAACCAACCAAGCAACAAACAGCAAACTTACAGGATGGGTTCAGTACAAGAAAGGAGATGACAAAGAAAAGATCAATGAACTTGACAGAGTCCAGGACTTTACCCAAGCAGAGAGAAAATAGACTGGGGGAGAAAAAGAAATAAGACAGAAACTATCTCAGGGACCCGTGAAGCATGAAGACAAGACCTAACACTGGTATTGTCAGAGTCCCAAGAGGGGAGAGAGAGTGAGACTAAAAAAAGTGTTTGAAGAAGTAATGGCTGAAAGCTTCCCAAATTTGGCAAATAGAATAAATCCAAAGATGTTCATGCCAGGATAGTTCATAATTAAACATACATGATGTCATATCCTGGAGTGTGGTGGTTTGGGCTCTGCCATGGAGCATCCAGGAGGGCCATGTGACAAAGAGGGGAATGGCACCCCACATGATCACAGCCTCCCCAGGGATCCTAGTGAGGCCTTCCTGCTTTTTGGATTAGGTCCTGGGCTGCGAAAATGGATGGAGATTGTCCTTGCCCAGGAAGGTCACAGGTTAGCTGGGAAAGTGGACTCATGGACAACCTACCATGGTGAGTATATGATGATTGTTCTGTCCCCAGCTGCTCCCGTGAGACCTGCCTGGATTTTGAGAAAGCCCTCCTACCTTACATATCTATAAAAGGGGTATACAAGCTCCTGTGGTCTCAGAGTGTGGGACAGAATTAATATATAGAAGATAGTTGTATAACACAATTTTTTTTTTCATGAATCAGAGCCAAGCACTCCCTACTTCTGTGAAGTTCTGCCATTCTGACTGCTGACTTCTAGCTATGATCTGCTTAGTTGGATCCCCTCTCTCCTGGCATTGGGACTCCATGCTGTGAATGCAAGAAATGGTTCAAAAAATGATTCTCCATTTCTCAGCTTGACAGGTGCAGGAAGATGAGATCCCTCACATGTGTTCTGGGTTTCTCAGCATGTCTTTGCAAGTATTCGGTGATTTTGTGAAATTACTTTCTGAAGGTGACTTTCTTTTCCATAAAAGGACTCTAAAATAATGCTTCAACAAACTCAGAACTTTATAGACTATATAAATCATTTCCACCCCTGAATACTTTCCTATACACCGGCTGGCAACTGAAATTCTTTCCAGTGAATTTGAAGCCAATAGAAACTTAGACTTTAGTGTTTTGCTCTTCCTGTGTAAGAGTCACACACTCATCTGTTTATACTCATCCATCCTCCCATTTTACTTGTGAGACAAAGGAAGCAGTGGGACCAGGACGGTAAGGCTGTGGGATCCAGCGAGCCCCAGTGAAAGCTCTCATAGTACACCTGAGAGTTGTCCCATGACGGGGCAGGAGACCTGGCGGGGTGGGGACTGGAGTGGGGAGAGACCCAATCCCTCAGGCACCTCCAGCTTGCGGGAACAGGCAGAGTGGATCAGGCAGCAGAGACTTAGATGGGTGCTGGGGGCCACACCAGGAGCCTGGATGTGCCACATGGTAAAGGAAGGAAGGGGGGCACTGAACCTATTACAGAAACTCTGTGTGTCAGCTTGGGGAGTTATCCGATCAAGCGAGGTTTCCTGGTTTCTTATTTGATTACTTTGTGCCTTTATTCCCCTCAAACAATCTTCCCATCCTCACCTCCTGCCCTCTTAGTCCATGACTTTCCCTTTCCCTCAACTCCTCATCACCAGACCCTCAGCGCTGAATTCTGCACACACCTTCTCTTTTTCCTTTCCTGGGGCAATTAACTTTCCCTCTCTCTTACCAAAGTGCAGGTCCTCAGTGTGCTTCCTGTGTCATGTCTTTTCTTACCTTCTCTCTCATTTCAGATCTTCTTTCTCTATGGGATCATTCTCAATTCCTTAGAAGCACTTTAGTATCTCCCACTGCTAAAAATAACAATATTCCCCAACCAATGGCTTCTCCAGCTGCTCTCCCACAGTCCAAGAGCCCCTTGCATGGGACACTTTCCTTTCCTACAGCACTCACAATTTACCCTATACCGGTGCCACCATGTGGATTTTGGAATCATAAATCAATCATGTTTAAAACCTTTCTATTGTTTCTCCTTGACATTCAGATAAAACTTCTGAGCTCCTAAGACTGACCTTCAAAGCTTGGCATGACCTATTCCATCTGTCCCCACCCCACATCAGTGTCCCCTTCCCTGCATCTGCTACATTCCCGCCCCGACCCTCCTTGATAGCTTGAAGATCCCAGGTCCTTTCTTTCTTAGGAACTTGCATGGATTTGCTATGCAGAAATGTCCTTCCTCGTTGGTTTATATGGATATTATAGCTATGACATTTTTATAAAAGGGAAGGCCACCCAAACCCATTTATATATATCCCTGCACAGTGTTTACCTAAAACTGTGTCAACAGAAAGACATTTGGTCTTTTGCCAGAGACTGAGTGGGCGATGGATGAAGTACTTGGAAGTACCATCTTTCCTTGGCTTTGGATGGGATCCAACTGCTTCCTTGTTACTTACCACTGATGTGCTTCCCAGTTCTTTAACATTCTGGCTGTTGTTAAGATTATGTGTAAATATACTTTGCTTAAGAAAAATAAAATTAGCCAACATTGATGTGACATTGATATTGCTTGTCTGTAATGAGCTCTTCTCAGTTGGTGGCTAATTGTCGTAACAGACAACCCCAAACTGCAGGAGCTTAATGCAATACAAATGTACTTCTCACTCATAGCTCAATCCTGTGTGAGCTGGAGGGGATTCTCTGCTCCATAGGATCATGCAGGACTCCCAGATCCTCCTATATTGGTTCCTGGAGTGTTCTCTGTTCACCTGGTAGGTGGGAGAACAGCTGGGATTACATGTAGGTCTTATAGACAGGTCTGGGAAGGGGTGAATGTCACTTCTGCTTACACTCCACTGTACAGAACTTAGTCATGTGGTCTTCTGCGGCTCCGAGGGAATCTGATAAACACTGTACAGGTAAGTGCCAGGAAGAAAGGAGAGCACAGGTACTGGTGAAAATTAGCCATTTTTGCCACATCAGCCTAGTCTCCCAAATCTAGAAAGCATCTATAGTTCAGATGTGTCAGTAAACAGACAAGGAAACAAAGGCAAATATAAACACAAACAAACAGTCCCAAACCAAAACCGTTTGGAAGAAGAAAACATGGTTTCAAAAGTGATTTTTCAAGCTCATCTATATTAGCCAGGATGGGTCCTGACCACATAGCCCAGCTATGGACCTGCAGCTGCTTCACTCTGCCATTGGGGCGTGGTGCCCACAGCAATGCACTTAGTCACAAATTGCAGTTGCTGGCCTGCCTTGAGTAATGTCCATCTGCCCCTTGATGGACATGACCGCCACATAATCAGGCCCCCCATGGGGAGACAGGTGCCAAGCCAAAGGGAGCTGGTTGGGAAGTCCCAGATTGGACATCTGCTCTTTTGAGAAGTCCTTTTGGTCGGGCCCATGGCCCCGGCAGGCCTCTCCTCCTTGCTTTTCCCAACAATAGAAGAAAGGATGCTTCCAGACACTCCTTCTTTTTTTAATTAAAAAAAAAAATTAACATCTTTATTGGAGTATAATTGCTTTACAATGGTTTTAGTTTCTGCTTTATAACAAAGAGAATCAGTTATACCTATACATATATCCCCATATCTCCTCCCTCTTGTATCTCCCTCCCACCCTCCCTATCCCACCCCTCTAGGTGGTCACAAAGCACGGAGCTGATCTCCCTGTGCTATGCGGCTGCTTCCCACTAGCTATCTATTTTACATTTGGTAGTGTATATAAGTCCGTGCCACTCTCTCACTTCGTCCCAGCTTACCCTTCCCCCTTCCCGCTTCCAGACACTTCTGGCTGCCACAGCCAGGCTGTCTCTCTTTGAGAACCACAGACACCCCTGAGGCTGAGTTGGGAGCTGAATGCATGCCCTCTGAAAGCTCTGCCGGGACTCTCTGGGTGGAAACCATGGTTTCCAAGGGGACAAAGTGACCCGTAAAAGATGTGTCCAGATGATGCCCAGATAAGCCTGGGCCATGCTCAGGGGAGGATAGCTCGGAGAGAGTGACAGCTTTGCGTATGAGGCAGGAGGCTGTAAAAGAAAACATGAGGCTGGCTGGCTTCACTCCAGATGAATGGCAGACAGCAGTGGCTAAATGCTGAAATGGGGCTGGCTAGACTGGAATTTCCCACTCCACCTTGATAAGCTGTGTGATGCTGGGGAAGTGGCTGATCTCACTTTGCCTCAGTTTCTTCCCCCATCGAATGGAGATAATTACCCAGATTGTTAGGAGGACTAAGTGAACCATGTGAAATGCTTGGACCGACCTTACCCATGTGGGTGTTAACGGATCTTCATCAGCTGTTTTTACTTACTGGGCAAGACCTCACGCACAACCTGCTGTGCCCGCACACCTCACTGCTCCCTCTGTGTGGGCTGCTCTCACATGCTCACCTAGACCTACGTTGTCCAACATTGTAGTCTCTATCCACATGTGGCCACTTTTATTAAATTTAAATTTGTTAAAGTGAAATTAGCCTGAAAATTGAGTTCCTCCATGCTCAATAGTCACATGTGGCTAGTGGCTACTATGCTGGCCATCACCGATACAGGACATTTCCATCTTTGCAGAGAGCTCTGTTGGAGAGCTCTGATCTAGACAGAAGCAAATGGACAGGGAGGTGTTGCTTACCTGCCTGCCCACCTGAGTCAGGTAGGAGCATTTCTAGAACTCATCAGGTGCCCTGTGGGGGTGTCTACCACAGGGTCACAGATGGGGAGGAGCTTCCAAACTCCAACAAATCAGAGACAGACGCTTGACTGCCAGGATGGATGCTTGATGTGCCCTTGCCGATGTTTGAGCCAATTTCAGGGAGCACAGTGGGGAACCAGCCGACATGCAATAGTACTGGCCATGGGAAGAAGGGACCAGGTCTGAGATGTCAGGTGGATCCTCAGACCCAGAGCAAGTCTGTCTCAGGGGCTGGTTTGTGTTGCTGGAACTTAGCTTACAAGTGTGGGTCAAAATGTAAAGTCACCACCAAAAAGCAAACAGTTCCCACTCCACACTTACCAACGACAAATGGAAAACAGGGCTTAAACTGATCAGAAAGGCAATTTACACTTCATTTAGTATTGCAGATTTTGCACAATGACTCAAATTCCCAATATCTGAAAATGTTAGCTCCTATTGAAATAAAGAGAAAGGGGAGCATAGCATTTTCTTGAGGAGGAATAGAGGCGTGAGGCCAGCAGGGAGAAAGGGCAGCAGTAGTAACAATAATAATATAGCAAAAGCAGATCATAATCACGAAGTGTGTTATATATTTCAGGCCCATTTCCAAATAATAGGTGTGTACTTATGCATCCTAAGCTGATGGCAACTCCCTGGGGTAGGTGCGGCTCTTATCCTTGTTTTACAGATGGGAAAGCTGAAACAGGCAAGTTAGGTGATTTGCTCAAGGTCACACAGCCACTGAGAAACAGAACTGGATTCAAATGAAGGTGTGGACTCCAAAGTTTGAAGACTTGTCCACCTGCTCTGTTGCCTGAATTTTAATATTCTGCCCCTCAGAATGTCTGGGAGGTGATCCCAGAGACCTGGGATCACTTACCTCTCACCTTCTCTGAGAGGTATATTGATAGATGGGTGCTTCCCTGGTTGGTGAGCAGTATTTATAATACTAGTATGTTTTATGTGCTTTCATGTGTCTATCAGAAGTCATAAACTGGTGGCCTGTTGTCTTCTTTTTCTTTTTTTGGCCTAAAGAATTTTGGGGGGAAAAGTAGTATTTTCTCACTTCCAGGTTTTCTTGAAAGATGGGAGTCTCTGGCAACCCTATGCACACTTTTTTACGTGGTGGAATTGAGAATTGAGGCTGCATTTAAACAGTGTGCCCTCCTCCTCCCTACCCTCAGCCACTCACACATTTCTCCTGCTCTTTATTTACAGCTTTTTAGAGATAATTGACATACAAATAATCACACATTTTTAAGGATACAGTTTGGTGGGTTTTGATATACGCATACACCTGTAAAACTAATCAAGATAATGAACATATCCATCATCCCCAAACTTTCCTGCACCCTTTTGCATCCTTCCCTCCCACCCCGAGGCAACTACTCATCTACTTTCTGTCACTGTAGTTTATTTCACCTTTTCTAGGATTTTACGTAAATAAAACCACATAGTATATACCCTCTTATCTGGCTTCTTTCACTCAGCATCACTATTTTAGGATTTACCCATTTTGTTCCCTTCTATTCCTTTTGGTTGCTAAGCTGTATTCCATTGTATGGACATACCACAGTCTGTTTATCCATTTCTCTGTGGCTGGACATCTGGGTGTCTTCCAGTTTGGGGCTATTTCAAATCAAGCTTCTGTGAACATCTGTGCACAATTCTTTGTGTGAGCACAAGCTTCCAGTTCTCCTGGGTAAATATATAGGAGAGGAATGGCTGAATCATATGGTAGGTATATGTTAATTTTTTTAAAAAACTGCCAAATTCTTTTCCAAAGTAGGTGTATTGCATGTACATGGCAGGCACCTGCTGACATTTGCATTTGCCACCTGTGATTTGTCTAATAGTTGGTGTGACAAAGCTGTGAGCACAGACAAGAAGGGTGAATGCCTGGAGAGCCGAAGGGGATTTTTGTTGCTTTTACACAGAATACTATCATTAATATGATAGTATGTGGAGCAGTGTGATGTTCAAAGAACTTTCACATAGATTATTTAATGTGATCTGAAATCATGATTGGATCTAGGTAGAGTTTTGATGTCACATATAGTGAGCTCCTTCCTTACAACAAGATGGAAGCTGGACATGTAGCAACAACTTTCTGTGAACCCATCAGAGAACTGAGGTCACAGGACAAATGTCATTGTGGAGACAGACAGGTGTCTGCAGGGAGACACAGCAGCTAGACATTGCTTGTCTCAGGTAGAAACCACCAAAGAAGCCAGTAGAAACATTAAAGTAGACGTGTGGATGAATTGTTTAGACTAGCATAAAAGTGTGGGACTCCTGGGGGCTGCAAACACCGAAGGACTCCTACCATTTGCTCAGTAGAATCTGAAATGACAAGAAATAATGGCAGGGCTGCAGCTTCCCAGGCCAAATGAGGGCTTCTAATGTGAGGTTGCTTGCAGTTAGAAGGGTCAGTTGGGTCCTAGCAAACAGCAGCTCCTGAAGCCTGTTCCTTGGAGGAGAAGGTGGCATTTTGTAGAAATTGGGTAATGGTGTCAGCTCTCACTCAGTACAGACCACAGATGTATTTGAAATACCTCTGACAGATGGACACACATTCCAGGAGTTGAAGAGCGGGGCAGTCCTTACATTTAACACGTATACACTGAATGTGCTCTGCTGAGGGCTCGGGTACAATGGTGATAGATACCTAAATAGGTCATTATCGGCTATGGGGAAACCACTCAGGATGGACCTGACTTTTGGATCACATAGGCTTCACAGAGGAAACGATATCTGACTTTGGCCATTTCCAAGAAGAATTAATGAGGGCCAGGTGGAGAAGGGCTCAGAGAGAAAGGGGGGAGGGAGCAGGCGAAGTCCCTGGATCAAAGGCAGAGGATCAGAAGGAAATGTGGGTATTACCAAATTCAGGATGCTGAAGCAGTGCATGCCTATAGGGAGTTCTGAGTTTATTCCAATTCCCAATTAAATCACAGCATTCAGGAAGCATGCTGTTGTGATTGCTGGATCCCATGGGTAGGCCCGGGGTAAAGGCTGTGCAAAGACATATAGGATGAGCTCCTGGGGTCAGGTGGGGTCCCTTATTTCCATGGATCTGGAAACTCAGAGCTGTTCCTCCACCCAGATTCCACCCGTAAATGCCACTGTCTCTTGAAAAGATTATCGTGAAAATGTAGAGAGAATATAATCCGCACTCGTGTGCCCACCACCCAGTTTTGCATGAATTCATATTTTGCCAGTTTTGCTTTCAGATGTTTTCCTTTTGAGAAATGAAGTGTGGCCAGCAGAATTGATGCTCCCTTGGTAAACCCCCGATACATGACTCCACCTCTCCTCCATGGGTACGATGTGTCTCTTCCCATGCTTTTATGCCCCACATGTAAGAGAACTGTAGCATGTGGTTTAAACGTTACACAAATGGCACTTAAGTGTATGTATCATTCTTCAACTTGCTCTTTCCACGAAGCACAACGCTTTAGAGATTTTTCCATATTGGTATGTGATTTTTTTATTTTGACTGATGCAAATACTCTATTATACAACAATACAAACTTTATCCATCATTTCCTTTATTGAGGGATATTTACGAGGTTTCCAAATTCCCACTATTTTCAATAATGCCTGAGTGACTCTCTTTGAAGTGGGGGGATGGTAAGTAACCCCTCAGAACGCTGGCTCTCACACTTGGCTTCCACTTGAGTCAGCTAGAGAGCTTAACAACACCTATGCTCTGCCCCTACCCCAGAGTGCCTGCAGCATTCTGTACGGGGTTGTGGTAGAAGGTCATGCAGGACACAGTGGACCCTTGACCTGAGGTCAGGGAACGTGGAGGACTCAGGCAAGACGGCAAAGCACATCTGTGTTGCTCCCAGCCCATCTGTGCCTGGATGTGGAGGGCGTCAACATAAAATGAGCACTCCCAAGCTTTGACCAGGCTGTGTGTGTGCATCAGATTCCTGCCTGCTTTAGTTCTCCAATGTCTCTCAACGCTGGCTGCCTACAGCTTTAGAAAGGACCAGGGAAATTTTTCTGTGTTTTCTGCAATCCCAAGGCAAAGGCACATTTGTGCCACTGCAAGCAGTGGGAGTCTTGGACCCTGGTTGACTTTGGATTGAGACTGGTCCCCACAGAGGGCAGAGAGGAGGGAGGGAGAAGGAGAGGGAGTGAAGGTCATCTTTAAATCAAGAATTCCCGATTTGTTTGGCACATGTGGGTGTAAATGCCCTCTCCAACAGAACATTCTTTACTGTCTAAAGTAGGATATGAAGTGAGTATGTATACATTTGCATTAAGTTTTGGATTCTCGAAGGGCCAGGGCTACCAAAGGTTAAGAAAGGCTGCTGTTTTATACATAGTTGTATATATATGTCAATCCCAATCTCCAGTTCATCCCACCCCCCTTCCCCCCTTGGTATCCATACGTTTATTCTCTATGTCTGTGTCTCTATTTCTGCTTTGCAAATAAGTTCATCTGTATCATTTTTCTAGATTCCACATATAAGCGATATTATACGATATTTGGTTTTCTCTTTCTGACTTACTTCACTCTTTGTGACAGTCTCTAGGTCTATTGAGAACCTACTGTATAGCACAGGGAACTCTATCAATGCTCTGTGGTGACCTAAATGGGAAGGAAATCAAAAAAAGAGGGGATATATGTATACGTATAACTGATTCACTTTGTTCTACAGCAGAAACTAACACAACATGGTAAAGCAACTATATGCAAATAAAAATTAATTAAAATACAAAAGGCTGCTGTTGAGGTGTCAAAGTATAAAAGGACGTGCTCTGAGCTCTGAGCCCCCCGGCCTCTGTGTCTAGACCAGGACTGGATGTAGGCATTGACCAGGACCTCACATATCCAGGATCTGACCTGCCTCACATCTGTTTGAATACTTTGTGGTCATATTTCATTTAAAGTTAATTGACTAAACCACAAATTTAGCTGAAGGTATTCCTTGGATAACATTCTAGATCTGATTTTTTTTTTTTTAAAACAGGCAACTTGATTGGAAATTATAAGGGGAAAAATTCTTAAAGAACAAATGTTCAGTGCCAAGCAGCTGAGCTGAAATACAATTTCACTTTCATGACTAATTGTGTTTCCACCACTATCCAGCTGCTGGGAGTTTACAAAAATAGGGTGATGTAATGGCTCTGTCTCCATGGATATCTGAAGGTAAGAGAAATTTGTCATCTCACATTTTCCACTAATTTCTTGCTGAAAATATGAGCAGCCTAAAAATGGGACATTTCTCACTAGTATTTGGAATGGCTGGTTTCACAGTGAGGAGCCTATAGGGTATTAAGGGGCACCAGCTGCACCGTGTCAAAGCCCATGGCCCTGCCCACTCCACTGGGTGACGGGTTAAGCCATGTTGTGGGGACAATGACACCAATTCATGATATACAGCAGACCTGACTGGAAGGAGTGTTGGAGAAAATCCAGATCAACTCTTCAGTTTGAAGATGAAGAGAAGGGCTGAGACACCCAGGTTAATCTGAAATCATCAATTCCACCTGGTGGGGCTCCTGGCAACCTGTGCTCCTGAGCTCTTGGGGCTGCTGGAACTCAGAGACATTGGCTTGTTGAGTTCTACCATGGTCCCCATCCTCTTCCTATAGCTCCCCTGGCTGAGTCAGCTTCACTCCTTCCTGTCCCTGGGCTCAGACCCACAGAGCTGCAGTGATGGAGCAGCTCAGGTCCATGCACCCCTGGCTTTATCCCTGGGATGGGTATGAGCAGCTTACTTAATCTGCAGGAAGTCTCCTTTCCTCTGTGCTAACTACATGCATTCTACAATGTTAATTGCTTCTAGATGTATCTGTCTCCCTATCACAGTTGAACTGTCTCCAAAAAAGGGCTTGTGGGAGTTCTGACCCCCAGCACCTCAGAATGTGACCTTATTTGGAGACAGTTTCTTTACAGAGGTAATTTAGTTAAAATGAGGTCATTGGGGTGGACCCTAGTCCAATATGAAGTCCTTGTATAAAGAGGAAATTAGGACACAGAGACACTCACACAGAGGAAACACCATGTGAAAACAGGGAGAATATGACCATCTACAGGCCAAGGACAGAGGACTCAGGAGGAATCAGCTCTTCCCATACTTTGATCTTCCAGCCTCCAGAACTGTGAGAGAATATACCTCTGTTGTTTCACTCCCCAGGCTGTGGTACTTTGTTACAGCAACCACAGCAAACTCATACACTCCCTTACTGAAGGGGAATCAGTTTCTGCACCATGTGGACTCTGGGTGAGGTGACTACCAGAGTGAGAAATACTGGGATCTCCTGGAGTAGTGGGCTCAGGGATTCTGTAGCTTCTATCAGGGCTCTCATTGGGCCCTGGGGCCAAGTTGTTGCCAAACAAACACAGGTGGCCCAGGACATCCTCCGTCGTCCCTTCCCCACCCATCCACTGACTGTAGAATGGTCACTGTGCTCCTTAGAAAGTTCCAGGTGTTGTCTGTGTGTGTGTCTGTCCTTAGTGTTTAAAGGGACTTTAGAAACCATCTAGTCTGACTTCTCCTTTAATAAAAGGATTGGAAAACCAATATGGGGCTTTTACCATGAGTATGCCCCGGGTAAGAGGTCCTCTACAAAGGCCCCCATTCTTGTGCTCCACTTCTTTGTTTTGGCAGAAGAAAGATCTGGTAGATAACTTACTCATCTTTTATAGCCGGCCATGCATCATCTCACAACACTCCTGTTACATTGCCTTCCTGTGCATCTAGCATCCCCACCAGACGTCCAATGATGACACAGAGATCAATTTTAGTGGTAAGCACAGTGGCAGCTGTGCCAGGGTCCCCAGGCCAACCTGGACAGTAGGGGCATGTTCCCAGACACCCTCCTCCCTCCCTGGGTACTCTCTTTCTGCTGGGAGCCCTTGTCCCTGGATTGCTAGTGATCCTAGTAATCCTACCTGGGTCCCTCAAGCCCCTCCCCAGTGGGTCTGACTTGACCCCTGGTCATCCTCAGCTATAAACACAGCGACACATGTGCGCACGCGCAAACACACACACACACACATACACACACACTCACACACACATGTGGCTTCTTTCTGGCCAAAGATCAAACACAACCAGAAAACAATAAAGGTGTGTGTGTGTGTGTGTGTGTGTGTGTGTGTGTGTGTGTGTGTGTGT
>NW_021703782.1:21111484-21159542 GCF_005190385.1 Monodon monoceros | reverse complement strand
TGTGTGTGTGTGTGTGTGTGTGTGTGTGTGTGTGTGTGTGTGTGTGTATGCAGGCCTGTATGTGTCTTTTAATAATTGAAATAATTCATACTAAAAGGGCTTAATTATTTTAGGACATTTTGCATATAAAGAAGTGAGCTAATTAACCCAAAGTTATATTTATTTGGCAAAAAGTTTAAAAAGTACTCATTTTAAGCTAGATTTCTGACTTTTCAAAACAAAGTTTTGTTTCATAAAAGTATCATAAGTGAATACGGTGGAACTCCAGAGTGTATGGAAGGAAATGAAACAAAGTGTGCATGTTTCCCTCACGCGCTTCCCTCCACCCTCAGTTTTAAGCCCTCCACTTGGAGGGGGCCACTATTAGGCAATCTCCTATGAAAACTTCCAGAAGAATGCTATGACCATAGCTGTGTGTAGATGCCTTTAAAATCTGTACACATGGAATCATTTTATACCATTATTCACACACCCTAGGCCCTTGCTTTTTTTCACTAAGTATATCATTCATCTCCATCTATTGCATTCCCACATACAGATTGACCAAAGTGTTCAATAAATATGTTGATAAATGGCTTAATTTTTATCATATAAAAATGTGGAATGTTTTCTGGAATGGATAGCATAACTGTTAACAATTTCTGATTGATGGCTATTTAGGTGTTTCTCTGCTTTGCTTTATTTTTGTTCTTACAGACAGTAATGAAAAGACTATCCTTCTACATCTATCTAGGCATAATTTTTGTGACCATACTTGTAGGAAAAATTCCTAACAGGGAAATTGCTGAGTCAGAGGAGATTTTCTTTTAAAGCTTTAATGGATATTGCCAAACCACCTTCCAAAGAATCACACTAATTTATATTCCCATATTCAGGTTATGAGTCTGTTTAATTCCCTATAGCCTCACCCACATATTGGGTATTATTCAACTTTTTAATCAAGGCCCATCTGATAGTTAAAACAAGGTACTTTGTGGTTAAGACGTGCTTGTATTAAATCATGAATGAGGTTTACAATCTCTCATTTGTTTATTACCCAGTTTTACACCTTCTTTGCAAAATGCTTCGGCTCAATTTTCTGTATGATGGTTCATCTTTGTCATAGGGATCCATGTAAACCCCTTGGAAAAGAATTAGTCACTTGTCAAATATGACAGATATTTCTTTCCAGATCATCATTTTTTAAAACTTTGTTTCTCTACACAAAATTTAATTTTTTCATATCGTCTAAGTTTTAAAAAATCTTTTCTATATTGGCTTTTGCTTAGGGCTGCTGATTTTAATGATGGGAGAAGTTGCTTTTAGGCTCATTGTTTGTCTAATTAATCCTCTTCCAATGCCAGAAAAACTATCTTTCAGTTAACACTTCAATACCCTACTCTTTAATGATTACTGACTACTGATCTAAAGTAAAAAAGCTTAAAAAACAAAAAAAAAATAATTAAGACAAACAATGGCTTCAAATTATATATTAGAGAAAATGTTCTGATTTGAAAATGCACAGAATGTGTTTAAAAATAATTGTTAGAAATTAAAGAAGACCTAAACAGAGGTAAAGACATTCCATGCTAATGGATAGGAAGACTCAATATTGTTAAGATGTCAATACTATCTACAGACTCAATGCAACCCTTCTCAAAGTTCCAATGGCCCTTTTTGCAGAAGTGGAAAAGCTGATCCTAAAATTAATATGGAATGGCAAGTGGTCCCTGGATAACCAAAACAATCTTAAAAAGAAAAAACAAAGTTGGAGGACTCACACTTCATGATTTCAAAATTTAGTGCAAAGGTATACAGTAATAAAAATGTTGTGGTACTGGCATGAAGAGAGACATAGAGACCAATGGAATAGAATTGTGAGTTCAGAAATAAACAGACGCAACTATGGTCAATTAATCTTCAAAAGGGTACCAAGTCCATTCAAGGGGAAAACAGTATTCTCTTCAGAAGATGGTGGGAGGCAACCACATAGCACAGGGAGATCAGCTCGGTGCTTTGTGACCACCTAGAGGGGTGGGATAGAGAGGGTGGGAGGGAGACGCAAGAGGGAGGAGATATGGGGATATATGTATATGTATAGCCGATTCACTTTGTTATAAAGCAGAAACTAACACACGATTGTAAAGCAATTATACTTCAATAAAGATGTTAAAAAAAAAAAGGATGGTGCTGAGACAACTGCATATACACATGTAAAAGAATGGAATTGGATCCCTACCTCACACCATGTACAAACATTAACTAACAATGGATCAGTGTCCTAAATATGAACAAAAATCATAAAATTCTTAGAAGAAAACATAGGGGTAAATCCTCATGACCTTGGATTTAGCAATAGTTTCTTAGATAGGATGCCAAAAGCATAAGCAGCAAAAGAAAAAAAAATAAACTGGACTTCATCAAAATTAAAAACTTTTGTGCATCAAAGAACATTATCAAGAAAGTAAAAAGATAACCCATAGGATAGGAAAATATTTGGAAATAATATACCTAATAAGGGATTACCATCTAGAATTTATAAAGAACTTCTAAAACTCAACAGCAAAAAGACAAACAACCCAATTAAAAAATAATAAAGGATACAAATAGGCATTTTTCCAAAGAAGATATATGAATAGCAAATAAGTACATGAAAAAACACTCAACATCATTATACATAGAGGAAATTCAAATCAAATCACAGTGAGAAACTATTTCACACCTACGACGCATATTGCTATGAAGGTTCACTGCTGGTGGGATTGTAAAATAATGTAGCTGCTATGAAAACAATTTGGCAGCTCCTCAAAAAGTTAAACATAGAATTACCATATCATGCATAAATGCTACTTTTAAGAGTATACAAAAAGGAATTAAAAGCAGGGACTTAAACAGATACTTATATACCAATGACCATTGCAGCGCTATTTGTAATAGCCCAAAATGGAGGAGACAACCCAAGTATCTGTGGTTGGATGAGGGATAAACAAAATGTGCTCTATACATACCATGGAATATGATTCTGTCATAAAAAGAATGAAGTTCTGATATATTTGACAACATGGATGAGTCTTGAAGACATAATATTAACTGAAGTAAGCCAGACAGAAAAGAAAAAATAATATATTATTCTACTTATATGGAATATCCAGAATAAGTAAACTCATAGTGACAGAAAATAGATTATAGGTTACTAGGACTTGGGAAGAGGAGGGAATGGGGAATTATTGCTTAATGGTTACAGACTTACTCTTTGGGGTGATGAAAAAGTTTGGAAATAGATAGTGGTGATGTTTGCACAACATTATGAATGTAATTAATCCTGCTGAATTGTACACTTAAAATGGTCAAAATGGCAAATTTTATGTTCTCACAATGTGAAAAATAACAATAATTTAATGCAACCCAAACCACTGAATTTTACACTTTAAATGGATATATTGTATGGTATGTAAATTTTATTTCAATAAAGTTGTTTAAAAGATTATTGTTGATCTGGCCTAGCTACCCTCAATCATTTCAGATTTCATAATTTCTCAGAGCTACTTAGTGTAAAATGATCATTCCCCTGGAAATGGTGAAAAAAAGAGATAGCCTTACACTCATGTTCAGAGTTAAAAAGGAATGCCTGGTAACCTCGCTAGCATTTTAGAGCTGGCCTTTGCCACCACTCTTTGGGATACAGAGCTAAGTGAAAAGCGTGTCCAGTACCTCAGGTCAACTCTCAGGGCCCCAGTTTCTTCTTCAGAAAAGTTAGAGGCTGGAAAGATGGGTCTGCAGCCCATGATTGTTTGTTGCAGGAGTTAGCAGAGAACCTGGTTGACCCTGGCAATCCATTTCCCTCTATCCATTTGTCTTTCATTCCGTCACCCTAAAGGGTGACAGGTACTTGATGCCTGAGCCATCAGCAGTGAGCGGACCCCAGCTCATCTCCCCGCCCCCAGTGTGAATTTCCCAGATTAGGTAGCTGGGGCATTTTCAGGCCATTTCATCTGCACCAGTTTCCACCAGGGCACCAAGAGGAAGCCGCGTGTTTCAAGGGCACACATAGGCACACACTCTCACACTTCACTGTGCAGGGAAATCAAGGCAGGGCCCCTGTTAGAGCAAGACAGTTACCAATTGCTGAGAGGAGTTCAGTTACACATAGATTTGTTTTCTTTAACTTGGCCTTGGTAAGAGTCAATTTTTCTTTCCTGCAGGATAAATTGGATTTACCTTCATAGTTAGCCAGCAAGTCAAGTAAACACTGGAAAAAAGAGGGGGGTAAAGAAAGCAAATTCTGTTTACCTGTGTGAGAGAGGGAAGAGGAAGAAAGGATATCCCACCCAGACCAGTTTATCCACAGAAGGGTAACAGCACTCAGGACTTAGTGTACTTAATGGCAAAGTTCTTTGTTTGTTTGTTTTACATCTTTATTGGAGTATAATTGCTTTACAATGGTGTGTTAGTTTCTGCTTTATAACAAAGAGAATCAGTTATACATATACATATGTTCCCATATCTCTTCCCTCTTGCGTCTCCCTCCCTCCCACCCTCCCTATCCCACCCCTCTAGGTGGTCACAAACCACCTAGCTGATCTGCCTGTGCTATGCGACTGCTTCCCACTATCTGTTTTACGTTTGGTAGTGTATATATGTCCATGCCACTCTCTCATTTTGTCACAGCTTACACTTCCCCCTCCCCATATCCTAAAGTCCATTCTCTAGTAGGTCTGTGTCTTTATTCCCCTCTTACCCCTGGGTTCTTCATGACGTTTTTTTTTTTTTTTCTTAGATTCCATATATATGTGTTAGCATACGGTATTTGTCTTTCCCTTTCTGACTTACTTCACTCTGTATGACAGACTCTAGGTCCATCCACCTCACTACAAATAACTCAATTTCGTTTCTTTTTATGACTGAGTAGTATTCCATTGTATATATGTGCCACATCTTCCTTATCCATTCATCCGAAGATGGGCACTTAGGTTGTTTCCATGTCCTGGCTATTGTAAATAGAGCTGCAATGAACATTTTGGTACATGACCCTTTTTGAATTATGGTTTTCTCAGGGTATATGCCCAGGAGTGGGATTGCTGGGTCATATGGTAGTTCTATTTGTAGTTTTTTAAGTAACCTCCATACAGTTCTCCATAGTGGCTGTACCAATTCACATTCCCACCAGCAGTGCAAGAGTGTTCCCTTTTCTCCACACCCTCTCCAGCATTTATTGTTTCTAGATTTTTTGATGATGGCCATTCTGACTGGTGTGAGATGTATCTCACTGTAGTTTTGATTTGAATTTCTCTAGTGATTAATGATGTTGAGTAGTCTTTCATGTGTTTGTTGGCAGTCTGTATATCTTCTTTGGAGAAATGTCTATTTAGGTCTTCTACCCATTTTTGGATTGGGTTGTTTGTTATTGAGCTGCATGAGCTGCTTGTAAGTTTTGGAGATTAATCCTTTGTCAGTTGCTTCATTGGCAAATCTTTTCTCCCATTCTGAGGGTTGTTTTTGGTCTTGTTTATGGTTTCCTTCACTGTGTAAAAGCTTTTAAATTTCATTAGGTCTCATTTGTTTATTTTTGTTTTTATTTCCATTTCTCTAGCAGGTGGGTCAAAAAGGATCTTGCTGTGATTTATGTCATAGAGTGTTCTACCTATGTTTTCCACTAAGAGTTTGATAGTTTCTGGCCTTATGTTTAGGTCTTTAATCCATTTTGAGCTTATTTTTGTGTATGGTGTTAGGGAGTGCTCTAAACTCATGCTTTCACATGTAGCTGGCCAGTTTTCCCAGCACCACTTATTGAAGAGGCTGTCCTTTCTCCACTGTACATTCCTGCCTCCTTTATCAAAGATAAGGTGACCATATGTGCGTGGGTTTATCTCTGGGCTTTCTATCCTGTTCCATTGATCTATTTTTCTGTTTTTGTGCCAGTACCATACTGTCTTGATTACTGTAGCTTTGTAGTATAGGCTGAAGTCAGGGAGCCTGATTCCTCCAGCTCCATTTTTCGTTCTCAAGATTGCTTTGGGTATTCGGGGTCTTTTTTGTCTCCATACAAATTATGAAATTTTTTGTTCTAGTTCTGTGAAAAATGCCAGTGGTAGTTTGATAGGGATTGCATTGAATCTGTAGATTGCTTTGGGTGGTAGAGTCATTTTCACAATGTTGATTCTTCCAATCCAAGAACATGGTATATCTCTCCATCTATTTGTATCATCTTTAATTTCTTTCATCAGTATCTTAAAATTTTCTGCATATAGGTCTCCTTAGGTAGGTTTATTCCTAGATATTTTATTCTTTTTGTTGCAATGGTAAATGGGAGAGTTTTCTTAATTTCACTTTCAGATTTTTCATCATTAGTGTATAGGAATGCCAGAGTTTTCTTGCATTAATATTGTATTCTGCTACTTTACCAAATTCATTGATTAGCTCTAGTACTTTTCTGGTAGCATCTTTAGGATTCTCTATGTATAGTATCATGTCCCCTGCAAACAGGGAAAGTTTTACTTCTTTTCTGAATTGGATTCATTTTATTTCCTTTTTTTCTCTTATTGCTGTGTCTAAAACTTCCAAAACTATGTTGAATAAGAGTGGTGAGAGTGGGCAACCTTGTCTTCTTCCTGATCTTAGTGGAAATGGTTTCAGTTTTTCACCATTAAGGACGATGTTGGCTGTGAGTTCGTCATATATGGCCTTTATTATGTTGAGAAAAGTTCCCTCTATGCCTACTTTCTGCAGGATTTTTATCATAAATGGGTGTTGAATTCTGTTGAAAGCTTTCTCTGCATCTATTGAGATGATCATATGGTTTTTCTCCTTCAATTTGTTAATATGGTGTATCACATTGATTGATTTGCGTATATTGAAGAATCCTTGCATTCCTGGAATAAACCCCACTTGATCATGGTGTATGATCCTTTTAATGTGCTGTTAGATTCTGTTTGCTAGTATTTTGTTGAGGATTTTTGCATCTATGTTCATCAGTGATATTGGCCTGTAGTTTTCTTTCTTTGTGACATTCTTGTCTGGTTTTGGTATCAGTGTGATGGTGGCCTCATAGAAGGAATTTGGGAGTGTTCCTCCCTCTGCTATATTTTGGAAGATTTTGAGAAGGATAGGTGTTAGCTCTTCTCTAAATGTTTGATAGAATTTGCCTGTGAAGCCATCTGGTCCTGGGCTTTCGTTTGTTGGAAGATTTTTAATCACAGTTTCAATTTCAGTGCTTGTGATTGGTCTGGTCATATTTTCTATTTCTTCCTGATTCAGTCTTGGCAGGTTGTGCATTTCTTAGAATTTGTCCATTTCTTCCAGGTATTCTAATTTATTGGCATAGAGTTGCTTGTAGTAATCTCTCATGATCTTTTGTATTTCTGTAGTGTCAGTTGTTACTTCTCCTTTTTCATTTCTAATTCTATTGATTTGAGTCTTCTCCTTTTTTTTCTTGATGAGTCTGGCTAATGGTTTATCAATTTTGTTTATCTTCTCAAAGAACCAGCTTTTAGGGCTTCCCTGGTGGCGCAGTGGTTGAGAGTCCGCCTGCCGATGCAGGGGATGTGGGTTCGTGCCCCGGTCCGGGAAGTTCCCACATGCCGTGCAGCGGCTGGTCCCGTGAGCCATGGCCACTGAGCCTGAGCATCCGGAACCTGTGCTCCTCAACGGGAGAGGCCACAAGAGTGAGAGGCCCACGTACGGCAAAAAAAAATAAAGTAAAATAAAAGAACCAGCTTTTAGTTTTATTGATCTTTGCTATCGTTTCCTTCATTTCTTTTTCGTTTATTTCTGATCTGATCTTTATGATTTCTTTCCTTCTGCTAACTTTGGGGTTTTTTAGTTCTTCTTTCTCTAATTGCTTTAGGTGCAAGGTTAGGTTGTTTAATCGAGATGTTTCCTGTTTCTTAAGGTAGGATTGTATTGCTATAAACTTCCCTGTTAGAACTGCTTTTACTGCTTTGGGTCGTCGTGTCTCCATTGTCATTTGTTTCTAGGTATTTTTTTGATTTCCTCTTTGATTTCTTCAGTGATCACTTCGTTATGAAGTAGTGTATTGTTTAGCCTCCATGTGTTTGTATATTTTATAGATTTTTTCCTGTAATTGATATCTAGTCTCATAGCGTTGTGGTCAGAAAAGTTACTTGATACAATTTCAATTTTCTTATATTAACCAAGGCTTGATTTGGGACCCAAGATATGATCTATCCTGGAGAATGTTCCATGAGCACTTGAGAAAAATGTGTATTCTGTTGTTTTTGGATGGAATGTCCTATAAATATCAATTAAGTCCATCTTGTTTAATGTATCATTTAAAGCTTGTGTTTCCTTATTTATTTTCATTTTGGATGATCTGTCCATTGGTGAAAGTGGGGTATTAAAATCCCCTACTATGAATGTGTTACTGTCAATTTCCCCTTTTACAGCTGTTAGTATTTCCCTTCCATATTGACGTGCTCCTATGTTGTGTGCATAAATATTTACAATTGTTATATCTTCTTCTTGGATCGATCCCTTGATCATTATGTAGTGTCCTTCCTTGTCCCTTGTAATAGTCTTTATTTTAAAGTCTATTTTGTCTGATATGAGAATTGCTACTCCAGCTTTCTTTTGGTTTCTATTTGCATGGAATATCTTTTTCCATCCACTCACTTTCAGTCTGTATGTGTCCCTAGGTCTGAAGTGGGTCTCTTGAAGACAGCATATATGTGGGTCTTGTTGTTGTATCCATTCAGCCAATCTGTGTCTTTTGGTGGGAACATTTAATCCATTTACATTTAAGGTAATTATCGATATGTATGTTCCTATTACTATTTTCTTAATTGTTTTGGGTTTGTTATTGTAGGTCTTTTCCTTCTCTTGTGTTTCTTGCCTAGAGAAGTTCCTTTAGGATTTGTGTAAAGCTGGTTTGGTGGTCCTGAACTCTCTCAGCTTTTGCTTGTCTGTAAAGGTTTTAATTTCTCCATCAAATCTGAATGAGATCCTTGCTGGGTAGAGTAATCTTGGTTGTAGGTTTTTCTCCTTCATCTCTTTAAACATGTCCTGCCACTCCCTTCTGGCTTGCAGAGTTTCTGCTGAAATATCAGCTGTTAACCTTATGGGGATTCCCTTTTGTGTTATTTGTTGTTTTTCCCTTGCTGCTTTTAATATGTTTTCTTTGTATTTAATTTTTGACAGTTTGATTAATATGTGTCTTGGCTTGTTTCTCCTTGGATTTATCCTGTATGGGACTCTTTGTGCTTCCTGGACTTGATTAACTATTTCTTTTCCCATATTAGAGAAGTTTTCAACTATAATCTCTTCAAATATTTTCCCATTCCCTTTCTTTTTCTCTTCTTCTTCTAGGAACCCTATAATTCGAATGTTGGTGCATTTAATGTTGCCCCAGAAGTCTCTGAGACTGTACTAAGTTCTTTTCATTCTTTTTTCTTTATTCTGCTCTGCAGTAGTTATTTCCACTATTTTATCTTCCAGGTCAGTTATCCATTCTTCTGCCTCAGTTATTCTGCTATTGATTCCTTCTAGAGAATTTTTAATTTCATTTCTTGTGCTGTTCATTGTTGCTTGTTTCCTCTTTAGTTCTTCTAGGTCCTTGTTAAATGTTTCTTGCATTCTGTCTATTCTATTTCCAAGATTTTGGATCATATTTACTATCATTATTCTGAATTCTTTTTCAGGTAGACTGCCTATTTCCTCTTCATTTGTTAGGTCTGGTGGGTTTTTATCTTGCTCCTTCATCTGCTGTGTGTTTTTCTGTCTTCTCATTTTGCTTATCTTACCGTGTTTGGGGTCTCCTTTTTGCAGGCTGCAGGTTCGTAGTTCCCGTTGTTTTTGGTGTCTGTCCCCAGTGGTTAAAGTGGTTCAGTGGGTTGTGTAGGCTTCCTGGTGGAGGGGACTAATGCCTGTGCTCCGGCTGATGAGGCTGGATTTTGTCTTTCTGCTGGGCAAGTCCATGTCTGGTGGTGTGTTTTGGGGTGTCTGTGGCCTTATTATGATTTTAGGCAGACTCTCTGCTAATGGGTGGGGTTGTGTTCCTGTCTTGCTAGTTGTTTGGCATAGGGTGTCCGGCACTCTAGCTTGCTGGTTATTGAGTGAAGCTGGGTGTTGGTGTTGAGATGGAGATCTCTGTGAGATTTTTGCCGTTTGGTATTACGTGGAGCTGGGAGGTCTCTTGTGGACCATTGTCCTAAAGTTGGCTCTCCCACCTCAGAGGCATAGCATTGACTCCTGGCTGCAGCACCAAGAGCCTTTCATCCACATGGCTCAGAATAAAAGGGAGAAAAAGTAGAAAGAAAGAAAAAGAAAGAAAGAAAGAAAGAGGATAAAATAAAATAAAGTAAGATAAAATAAAATAAAGTTATTAAAATAGAAAAGTAATTATTAAGAAAAAAAATTTTTAAGGTAAAAAACTAAAACGGACTTACAGAACCCTAGGACAAATAGTGAAAGCAAAGCTATGCAGACAAAATCTCACACAGAAGCATACACATACAGACTCACGAAAAGAGGAAAAGGGGAAAAAATAATAAATATTGCTCCCAAAGTCCACCTCTTCAATTTGGGATGATTCGTTGCCTATTCATGTATTCCACAGATGCAGGGTACATCAAGTTGATTGTGGAGCTTTAATCCGCTGCTTCTAAGGCTGCTGGGAGAGATGTCCCTTTCTCTTCTTTGTTCGCACAGCTCCCGGGGCTCAGTTTTGGATTTGGCCCTGCCTCTGCGCGTAGGTCGCCTGAGGGCATCCGTTCTTCATTCAGACAGGACGGGGTTAAAGGAGCCGCTGATTTGGGGGCTCTGGCTCACTCAGGCCGGGGGGAGGGAGGGGCACGGAGTTCGGGGCGAGCCTGCGGCGGCAGAGGCCAGCGGGACATTGCAGAAGCCTCAGGCGCACTGTCCGTTCTCCCGGGGAAGTTGTCCGTGGATCCCGGGACCCTGGCAGTGGCGGACTGCAGAAGGTCCCGGGAGGGGAGGTGTGGATAGTGACCTGTGCTCGCACACAGGCTTCTTGGTGGCAGCAGCAGCAGCCTTAGCGTCTCATGCCCGTCCCTAGTGTCCGCGCTGTTAGTCATGCCTCGCGCCAGTCTCTGGAGCTCCTTTAAGCAGCGCTCTTAATCCCCTCTCCTCGCGCACCAGGAAACAAAGAGGGAAGAAAAAGTCTCTTGCCTCTTCGGCAGGTCCAGACTTTTTCCCGGACTCCCTCCCGGCTAGCCGTGGCGCACTAACCCCCTGCAGGCTGTGTTCATGCCGCCAACCCCAGTCCTCTCCCGGCATCCGACCGAAGCCTGAGCCTTAGCTCTCAGCTCCCCCCAAAGTTCTTTGTTTATAACTGTGGTTTTGAGATATAATTCACACATCATAAATTCACCTATTTAAAGTGTGCAACCCAATGGCTTTTAGTATACTCACAGCTGGGCATCCATCACTGCAATTAATTTTAGGACATTTGCATTAACTCAGAATGAAACCCTGTTCCCCTCAGTCCTCACCTCTCATTTACAACCCCTGCCCGGTCACAGGCAATTATTAATCTACTTCCTGTCTCTATAAATTTGCCAATTTCGGAGATTTCATGTAAGTGGAATCACACAATATGTGGTCCTTCGTGTGTGGCTTCTTTCACTTAGCATAATGTTTTCAAGATTTGTCCTTATTCATCAGTACTTCATTTCTTTTTATGCCAAATAATCTGTTGTGTGGATATAACACATTTTATTTATCTATTCATCAGCTAATGGGTATTTGAGTTATTTGCACTTTTCAGCTGTTATGAATAATGCTGCTATAAAAATTAATGTACAAGTTTTTGTGTGGACATATTTTTCATTTCTTTTGTGTATAGACAGAAGAGTGGAATTGCTGGGTCTTGTAGTAACTTTGTGTTTAATCATTTGAGAAATTACCAGACTGTTTTCTAAAGCAGCTGCATCCTTTTATATTCCCACCAGCAGTGTATGAGTCTACCAGTGTGGCAGACCCTTCAAATATTAAACAGTTACTATATGACCCAGTAATTCCACTTCTAAATGTATATGCAACAGAAATGAAAACATACATTCACACAAGAGGCTGTGAATGAATATTAATAGAAAATTATTTATTATAGCCAGAAAGCCAGTCCCAAAAGTCACTTATTGTATGATTCCATTTACATGGTTGTCAAGACTAGGCAAATTTATAGAGACAGAAAGTGGATTAGTGGTTGTCAGAGGCTGAGAGGTGGGCACAAGTAGGGAATTAGAGGGAGGAACTCCTAATGGGTACAAGGTTTATTTTGGGGATGATGAAAATGTTCTAAAATTAGAGTGTGGCGATTGTTGTACAGCTTTGTAAATATACTAAAACTCTTTGAACCATATATTTTAAATGGGTAAACTTTATGGTATGTCAATTATGTATCATTAAAACTGTTTAAAAAAGAGAGGGGGATACAGAATTAAGCCTCGTTACTCTGTGTCTCCAGTGTTCCTTCTCCCTAGACACGTATTGGGATTTAGTGTCTCTCTCTCTCTGTCTCTCATACACACAAACACACACACATACATTATGATTGTTTCTTTTCTCTTCATCTATCAAAAGCATCAATAATTTGGAAATTCTGTTCCCAGTAAGGGGATATTATCAAACTCATTGAAATCTCAAGCAGACAGGCAGAGGAAGTTGATCATTAGGACTTTGGTTTCCAGGAGAATAGGGCATGTGGAACTCACATGGGCTTTCTTTCTTCCCATTGTAAATGTATCAAGAGGTGGGTAAAATGTAAGGCTTTAAAAAAACATGTTTAAGATCCTAGTTCTAGAAGTAGAAAGGGAACTCAGAGCTAGAGTGGAAAACTAGAGCAGATGCTCTAGGACATAGGGTTGGGTATGGGTCCATCTAAGCAAAGACTTCAAGGAGGGAGAGAGCCACATTGTCTAGTAAGGGGAGACACATCCCCCTAAACACAGGGCAATGGAGGGCTGCTATCTCAGTGATGGGAAGTGAAAACCTCTGCCCAGTGGGCCAGGGATATCACTAAAATGCTTGGTTCTGATGAGGCATCTGAGTGGGAAAATAGCACAATGCCAAAGGAAAAGGCTAGGACTAAGTAAGAGTGATAGGCTGAACTCTTAAAGAATATGTCTTCCTTCCAGCACACAGGAAACAAGCGGAAGTCTCCACAGATACCAAAATTTGACATCATTAAGTCTACATTCTCAGATATAGAGTTTATTACAATAAAACTAGAAATGCAATGCAATAACCAAAGAGAGAAAAATATTTAGAACTGAATAACACTGAAAATGCTACTATGTCAGAGCATATGGGGTACAACTAAATTTGTATTTATAAGAGATGCATAGCAAAAATAGAAAGGTGGAAAATTACCAGGCCAAGATTTAACTGAGAAAATCAGAAAAAGAACAACTGAGCAAATCTAGGAAAAGTAGGAGGAAGGAAATATGAAAGATTATTGCTGAAAGCCTCACTGGGCCAAACTCTAGCAAGATGGGACTTACAAAGGGGAAAGTCACAATTAAACAGTAGTAGAAAGGAAAAGCAAATATAACTACTGACGGAGGTTTTTAAAATACAATCAGTTTTCCAGTCCAAGATGATGTTGGCCTAAAACAATAGAACAGCTAGTTTATTTTATCAGCAAAATGGGTTTATTTGGGAACAGTAAAGAATTGCAATTTAGAATATGCAATCAATGACAAATCCTAGGCAAGTTTAGAGAAAGAAGGAGAGGAACGTTCATTTATAGAGGAGAATGGGGAGTTGTGAGTGCTGTTGTAATGAGAGAGTCCATTGGAGGAAACTGAGAGTTTGAAGTATAGTGGCTTTTCCTTGTCTGAGTTGTGACAGTGTCTCATTGGCTGGGCTGTTTCCAGGCAAGGAGAAAACCTACCTTCCTTCCTTCTGCTGGGTAGTACAGCAGTAACTTCCTTTCTGTTGGAGATATGAGGTTCATCTCTTCATATTGGGTCTGCAGTTGATATGAAGTACTAGGGCATGAGAGCTCCTCCTTCTCACCTCCCAACTCCATTTTAAATGAGGTTTTTGATTATTAATTTTCACAATGGCAACATAGGAAACTCCTGAACTCACCTCCTCTGGTATCAAATCTACAGTTACACATGAAACAATTTCCTCTGAAAGAAATCCAGAAACTAGCTGACCAACTCTTACACAATGGGAAAATGAGGGGAAAGAAAACAAAACAAAATTCATTGAAATGGAGCACCCTCTCAACTACTGGGAGCCAATGAGAAAAAGAGATTGCTACTTGGACAACCACAAAAGTTTGCCAACCAAGAGGAGGATTGGGATGAATGATAAGATTAATGTTCTACACAAGGTAACTCCATCTAGACTAACGGATGTAGCTATTTTAGCTAATGCACAGAAGCCAATACAGAGAATAAAGGAAAAAGAAGAAACAGAGAAATATGTTTCAAATAAAAAGAACAAGAAAAACTCCAGAAATAAACCTTAATGAAATAGAGATAAATGATTTATCTGATAAAAAGTCCAAAATAATGGTCTTAAAGATGCTTACTGAGGTCAGAAGACCAATGCATGAACAAAATAAGAATTTCAACAAAAAAATAGAAAATATAAGAAAGTATCAAACACAAATCACAGAACTGAATACTACAGTAACTGAACTGAAAAATTCAATTAGAGAAGTTCAATGGCAGACTAAATCATGCAGAAGAAACAATCAGCAAACTCAAAGACAAGGCGATGCAATTCATCCAATCATGAAAGCAAAAAGAAAAAAATAATTCAAGAATGAAGATAGCTTAAGGGACTTAAGGGACATCATTTTCTATACCAATGTATTCATTATAGGGATCTCAGAAGAAGAGAGAAAGAGAGAGGCAGAAAGTTTATTTAAAGAAATAGAGGCTGAAAACTTCCTTAACTTTGGGAAAGAAACAGACATCCAGATCTAGGAAGCACATAGTCAATAAAGACAAGGAGAGAATCTTAAAAGCAGCAAAGAAAAACAACTTATTACATTCAAGGGAACCCCATAAGACAATCAGAAGATTTTTCAGCAGAACTTTGCAGGCCAGAAGGGAGTGGCATGACATATTCAAAGTGCTGAAAGAGGAAAAGAAATACTGCTGACCAAGAATACTCTACCCAGAAAAGTTGTTCTTCAGAATTAGAGGAGAGATAAGAATTTTCCAGACAAACAAAAGCAGAAAAAGTTAATCACCACAGGACTGACCTTACAAGGAATGTTAAAGGGATTTAATCCAGCTGTAATAAAAGCACGCTAATTAGTAACAGGAAAACACAAGAAAGTATAAACCTTACTGATAAAGGTAAATGTATAGTTAAATTCAGAATGGTGGTGGGTATAGTAGGACAGTTAAAAGGTAAAATTAATAAAAATAAATATAATTGCAATAATTTATTAATGGATATACAAATTAAAAAGATGTAAATAGTAACATCAAAAATGTAAAACATGTTGGGAGAGAATAAAAATTGATGCCTTTAGTATGTGTTTGAACTTAAATTGTTGTCAGCTTAAAATAGACTATTATTAACTATAAGATGTTTTATATAAGCCCTGTGGTAACCACAGGGAAAAAACACATAGTAGCTACACAAAAGATAAAGTTATCTAACATAACCACTACAGAAAATCATTAAATCACAAAGGAAGAGACAAACAGAAGAAAGGAACAAAGGAATTACAAAGCAGCCATAAAACAATGAACAAATGTCAATAATAAGTCCATACTTATCAATAATTACTTTACATGTAATGGACTATATTCTCTAATCAAAAGACCTAGGGTGGTTGAATGAACAAAAAAACCAAGACCCAACTATATGCTGCCTACAAGAGACTCATTTAAGCTTTAAGACTACCCAGGCAGAAATTGAAGGGATGGAAAAGATATTCCATGAAAATGGAAACCTGAGGAAGGCAGGCATAGCTTGCCTGCCTTATATGTATACTTATATCAGACAAAATAGACTTTAAACCAAGGACTTTAATAAGAGACAGAAAGGGTCATTGCATGATGATAAAAGGGTCAGGTCAACAAAATGATATAACATTTGTAAATATATAGGCACCTACCATAAGAGCACCTCAATATATAAAGCAAATATTAACAGACCTGAAAGGAGAAACAGATAGCAATACAATAATATTAGGAGACTTCAATACACCATTTTCAAGATTAGATAGATCATCCAGACATAAAACCAATAGACATTGGAGTTAAACTACACGGTAGACCAGGTGGACTTAACTTTTACAGAACATTCCATCCAATATCAGCAGAATACACATTATTAGCAAGTGCATGTTCAACATTCTCCAGAATAGAGTATATGTTAGGCCACAAAACAAGTCTTTATAAATTTAAGAAAATTGAAATCGTATCAGGCGTCCTTTCTGACCACAATGCTATAAAACTAAAATTCAATTCAAGAAGACCATAAAAATTACAAATATGTAGAGATTAAACAACAAGTTATTGAATAGCCAATGGATCAAAGAAGAAACCAGAAGAGAAATTAAGAAAAAAAACAAAACCAAAACTTCATGTGAATAAAAATAGAGATACAACATACCATAACTTAAGTGATGAAGCAAAAGCAGTTATATGAAGGAATTGCATAGGAATAAACACCTACATTAAGAAAAATGAAAGAGCTCAAATAAACCAGACATACCTCAAGGTATAGAAAAAGAACAAACTAAGCCCAATGTTAGAAGAATGTAGGAAATACCAAAGATTGGGGCAGATACTCATGGTCATGGGTTGGAAGACTTAATATTGATAAGGTGTCCATACTAACCAAAGCAATCTACAGATTGAATACAATCCCTATCAAAATTCTAGTGACATTTTTCACAGAAACATGAAAAATAATCTTAAAATTTGTAGGAAACCACAGAAGATTCAGAATTGCAAAAGCAATCTTGAGAAAGAAGAACAAAGCTGGAGACACCACATTTCCTGATTTCAAGTTATATTACAAAGCTATAGTAATCAAAACAGTATGACAGTGACATAAAAACAGACACATAGATCAATGGAACAAAATAGAGCCCAGAAAAAATATCCTTGCTTATATGGTCAATTAATTTTTGACACAGGAGCCAAAGATATATAATGGGAAAAGGACAGTCTCTTTAATAACTCATGCTTGCAAAACTGGACAGCCACAAGCAGAAGAATAAAACTAGACCCCTTATCTTATACCTTATACAAAAATAAACTTGAAATCATAAAACTGAAACCATAAAACTCTGAGAAGAAAACATAGTGGGGTGAGCTCCTTGACACCCAATCTTGGCAATTATTTTTTTGGACTTGACACCAAAAACAACAAAAACAAAATGAATAAGTGAGATACCTCAAACTAAAAAGCATTTGACAGGAAAAAAAAATCAACAAAATGAAAAGGCAACCTTTGAAATTGGAGAAAATATTTCCAAACCATCTATTTGATAAGGGGTTAATATGCAAAATGTATAAAAAACTCATAAAACTCAATACCAAAATAAAAATAATCCAATTTAAAAGTGGTCAGAAGTACTGAATAGACATTTTTCCAAAGAGGACTTACAAATGGCCAACTGGTAAAGGAAAAGGTGCTCAACATCACTGATCATCAGAGAAACGTAAATCAAAACCACATTGAGATATTACCTCACATCTGTTAGAATGGCTATCATCAAAAAGACAAGAGATAACAAGTGTTGGCAAGGAGGTGGAAAAAAGGGATTCCTTTTTCACTGTTGGTTGGGAAGTAAACTGGGGTAGCCACTGTGGAAAACAGTATGCCAGGGGTGGGGTCCTCAAAAAATTAAAGATATAACTACCATAAGATCCAGCAATTCTACTTCTGGATATTTATACAAAGGAAACAAAATCACTATCTCAAAGAGATATCAGCACCTCCATGTTAACTGTAGCATTATTCACAAGAGCCAAGACATGGAAACAACCTAAGTGTCCATCCATGGAAGAATGGATAAAGAAAATGTGGTATGTGTATACAATAGAACATTATTTAGCTATGAGAAAGAAGGAAATCCTGCCATGTGTGAACCTGGAGGGCATTGTGTTTAATCAAATAAACCAGACAGAGAAAGACAAATACTGAAAAAGTGTATGATCTCACTTATATGTGGAATCTAAAAAGAATGGACTCTTAGAAACAGAGAACGGATTGGTGGTTGCCAGATGCAGGGTGTGGAGGATGGGGGAAATGGGTGAAGGTAGTCAAAAGATACAAACTTCCATGATTATTTATGAAAAGATAAATAAGTTCTGGGGATGTAACATACAGTACAATGACTATAGTTAACGATATTGTATTGTATATTTGAAAATTGCTAAGACAGTAGATCTTAAAATTTCTCATCACAAGAAAGAAATTTAAGTATGTGAGATACTATATGTAAACTAAACTTATTGTGGTAATCACTTTGCAATGTATACATATATCAAATTGTTAGTTTGTACACCTTAAACTAACATAATACTTTATGTCAATTATATCTCAATAAAACTGGAAAAAATTGTACTCATTATTATTATTATATTTTAAATTTCATAAATAAAAACTGTGTAGAAAAAATAAATAAAATACAATCTATCTTGAAAATGGACAAAATCAAACACATTTCTTGAAAAAAATCAAATTCTCAATATTGATTTACGAATGAACAGATGCCTGAGGACCTAAAAATCTGTGAATAAAAAAAATTACTTAAAATTTCTAATTTTACCTAATTATATAAAATAATTGCTGATTCAAAGTTCAGACTCCAAATTGCTTTTATTTGCCTAACTTTTACAAATTGTTTTTTTGTCATTTTCAAAACAAATTTTTTCCACCAAATCTGTACTTCATGAGTACTGCATGGATCTAATCCTCTCATTTAATTTATTTTCTCTTTTACCACATTTCTTATGGTAGACAGTAATTATTTTATACTACTAGATTTCTTAGAAGATCTTAATAATTATCCATACAGAAGCACACCCTTTCCCTAGCATCCTTACTTGGTACATGTGGTTTGGTAGCACAAGCTACTTACTTCAGCTTATGTTACTTTAGCTTTCTCATTCTCTCTCTCTCTCTGTCTCTCTCTCTTTCATGTAGAAAATGATGCAACCACATACATTAAAATGACCATATAGGCCACTTTGCCTTGGAGTGTCCCAGTTTATACCTCTTGTCCCTGGTTAATTCAGAGCCCCACTGCCACCCCACACACTATCAAAAGTGACACCCTCTGGTAAACGAGATGGACGCCTGCCAGTTTGGGAATCTTTCTCCCTAATCACGAGGTGAGTGCTGCCTCAGGCAGACCCACAGCTGTCATCTCTATGTTGGAGCTACGTGCAGGCAGGCAACAGCCTGTACACAGATTGCATCTAGTGGTTTAACAGGAGAATCCACCCATCCTGAAACTGCCTTTGAAACGGTAGTGTGGGATGTGCATTTGCCAACTGCTGGTCAAGGAAATACACTTATAAACTCATCTGGCAGGCTGAAAAATCCCACTGTCCATTTGTTCTAGAGCCTCTGCATTTGAGGTAACATTGCTCTCTGGAGGAATGAGATTCATTCATTTGGTGGAGTGGTGTCTGTTCATCTTTCACGGGCGTTGGGTTCTAATCAGGAAGTGGGGCAAAAATAGTCTGCAGCCAAAATTCTTGCTCAGGGTGACTTTTCAGAATGGGGACTGACACCCAATGGTCTTGTGCAGGTGCTTCTCCCTACAGGGATGAGTGGTCCCTCTTCTTTACTAGAGGGTCTCTTGTAATATATGGTCAAAATAGGCATTTTTCGGCCAAGGAATCTCATTCAGAGTTGTGAGATGCTCCCGTTATGAAAAGTTAGTTTTGAGGAGTTCTGTTGGTGAGGGAGTTAAAGGAACTTGTTTAAACTCCTACATTTTCACTCCCTCTGTGGCTCTCCCACTTACTCATGGGATCTGTGGCTTCAGTGAGGACTTTGTTTGTGGGGGGATACAAACATAATACTTAAAAAAAAATTGAAGTATAGTTGATTTACAACATCATGTCACATTCAGGTGTACAGCATTCATTTATACATATATATCTATATCTAATCTTTTTCAGATTTTTTCCATTGTACAATAGGTTATTACAAAATGTTGAGTATAGTTCACTGTGCTATACAGTAGGTCCTTGTTGGTTATCTATTTTATATATAGTGGTGTGTATATGTTAATCCCAAACTCCTAATTTATCCCTCCTCTCCTTCCCCGCCCCTCACGTTGAGGACATTTTTAAAACAACAAGAACCCTATGTATATGATCCTATAACAGTGTCAGGAAGAGGTACCCAGCGCTTCATGTAAGCCCTGTCAGATTTCCCTGAAGATTTGTCTGCTCTCCTCATTCACAGAGAGCTTTAAGGAAGGATTTAGGTCAAATTGCTGCTTGTTTTTAAAACTCTTTCTGAAAATTTTCCTTACTACAAAAGTAATGTAAAAAAATTGTAATCAGTCCGACAATACAGACAGCTATAAAAAAAAGTGGAATATTTCCCCTACTCCTCTCCAGGAAATGAGATCAATGTCTTTATCTTTATTTGTACAAACATATCATATATAGAATGTATCTTCCTATCCCATTCAGTACTTTACAAATTTTTATTTTTAATTATAGTAAAATACATATAACATAAAATTTTTAAATGCAGAGTTCAGTAGTGTTAAGTACATTCACACTGTTTTACGACCATCACCACCATCCATCTCCAGAACCTTTTCATCTTGTAAAACTGAAACTCTGTCTCCATTGAATACTAACTCACCATTACCGTCCCACAGTCCCTAGAAACCACCATTCTACTTTCTGTCCCTAGGAATTTGACTACTCTAGGGACCTCATATTAGTGGAATCATATAGTATTTGTCTTTTTCTTACTGGCTTATTTCCTTTAGTATAATTTCCTCAAGGTTCATCTATGTTGTGACATTTCTTTTTAAGGCTGAATAGTATTCCATTGCATGCATACACCACATTTTGTTCATCCACCCATCCATTGATGGACACTTGGGTTGTTTCCACCTTGAACAGTATTTCTGGAAGAAAACTTCTACCCAGTCCGTTTAACTCAGGAAATGAAGAACATATTCTCTGTATATTCATGAATTTATTTATCCATATATGCATTCCTTTACTAAGTTCTTAGAGTCTGCCAGGCAATCCCATCAGGTGCTGGTTATACAGGCCGAGATAAAATGGAAATGAGATTGCTTTCATGGAGCATAGGATTGAATGGCTCAGACAGATAACAAAGGAAATGAATAAAATTGTTAAACAGGCTATGAAAAAAACAAGCCAAGTCAATGATAGAGACCAAGGGAGGGGCCAACTATAAAGGTCAGGATGGCATGTATGAGAAATTGATGGTTAAGCTGAGACTGCTGGGATTCAGAGCCAGACCTGCAAATCAGTGAACTGGGGCAAAAGGAGGCTTATCATTAGAAAGTGCCCCGTAGCAGAAAAGAGTTTGGTGTGAGATGGCACAGTGAGGAGGCAGCTAGGGCAGGTATACGGTGAGCTAGAGGGAAGGTGGCAGGAGATGAGAATGGAGAGACCTGGATGAGCCCAGGTGTGATTTTGGAATATATGTGCAAACGGAAACCTTTGAAGGTTTTAAGCCAGGATATGGCACGACCATAGTTACATAAAAAAAATTGTAAAGTGGCCACTTGCGGGAGAAGAATAGTTTAAAGGGGAACAGGACGGGAAGTAGGAAGGCCATGAATGTGGCTGCTGCAGTAGTTCAAGCATGAGATAAAGGAAGCTAGACCTGGGGTGGCAGTTGTGGGATTAGGGAAACGTGATGACTTTGACATATATTTTGGAGTTAAATCAATGGGGATCTCAGGTGGATTAGATGTAGGAGATGAGAGAGAGAAAAATGAAGATAATGCTTTTCTTTTCAGTTTCTTTGATCCTGAAAGCTTGGTCAGTATCCCTGAGTCTAGTGTGCTTGGTAGACCCAGCCTACTCAGTGCATTTGACAATGTGTTTTTTTTTATGGAACGGAGCCCTCCTCTTGCTGCCGCTTTCAACAGCTGCAGAATGCAGGCCTGCTTCAGCACCTTTAATTTCCCCTAACCTGCTCTCTTGTTTCAGCAGCTGTCACTGGGCTGGTGGGCTCAGTGGCAGCTCTTCTTGACCAGCAAAAATCTGCTTTCATAACAGCATGTGGACAACAGCCAAGAAGTGTGGGGACCTTGCACTTGTATTTCTTCCCTTTTCTCTAAGCTATATCACAAATTATCTATTATCCACATGAAATATTTTTTCAAATGTTTTAAGTCATAAGATATGAAGAGAGAGAAACAAAGTAAAAACTAGAGAAGTAAAAGAAACGTTCTAGTCCTTGCTACAGCTATATTTCTTTTGGGGGCCCTAATTCCTTATCTTGAAAATAGAAGACTTTATTCAATTTTCCAAGTCCCTTTTAGCTCCACCAATCTTGGACTTCTTACAGTAATTATCTACTTTTGGGGGCAATAAAGTAACATCAGTTTTTCAAAACACGAATAACACCCCTTTACCAGCAAAAATCTGAAAATGAAATTAAATATCTTTGCGTGTATGGAACTTAATAATGAGTATAGAAATACCACAGTAGTTATAAGGCATTTCTTTTCTTTTCAAAATTGAAACATAGAAGTTCAACTCCTGGATACAATGGGATAGTTTGGAGTACACCAGTGTTCTTGCTAAGAACCACTGAAAAACCAGATAAAATGTAAGTCTGTTGAATGCATGGGAGAGTCAGGAAGGCACCTCAAGTGAACCATATTCTAGGGCCAAAATCCTGGCCAGAAGACAAATGCAGTTAAGTGAGGCAATTTTCCACTGCTTGTTACCCTGGAGCATCTTCCAACTCTTGGTATGGCATGGGAGAAACCAGCAGAGAGTTTAGAAATCTCACAGACTTGAGACATAAGCATTGGACGTCAGGACTGTGAAGGCAGCCGAGGTTTGAGGAGGCAGCAGTGTAGGAAGGCACAGTGTATGGTGAAGTACAGCGTTTCCCAAACTGTTAAACTGCACGGGAAGAAGACTAAGATAAATAGCAGGAAGCTGCTGAGAAGTAAAACAGAGGGCACATAGCAGGGGCCGTCGATACAACCCAACTCCATCCGACGGTCTTGGGTCAGATACCTATGTGACATCTCTCCGGCAGCATGCTTCATAAATGTAAATTGTTTACACAGGCAAGCAATTGTAATCCACGGACATCTTGCTCAAAGTGGTCCACAGGGATTTTCCTCCATACAAATATTATCTTCCTCCACTTATGATGGGGTTACGTCCTGATAGACCCATTGTAAGTTGAAAATATCATAAGTGGAAGATGCATTTAATACTCCTAACCTACTGAGCATCCAAGCTTAGCCTCATCTACCTTCAATGTGCTCAGAACACATTAGCCTACTATTGGGCAAAATCATCCACCACAAAGCCTATTTAATAACAAAGTGTTGAATAGCTCATGTGATTTATTGAACACTGTACTGAAAGTGAAAAACAATGGAAGTCTGGGTACAGAATGGTTGCGAATGGATTCATTGTTTCAGCTTGTGATCGCGTGGCTGACTGGGAGCTGTGCTGGCTGTCACCGCTCAGCATCACTGGAGAGTATTTTCCTGCATATCGCTAGTCCTGGAAAAGATAAAAATTCATAATTCAAAATAAGGTTTCTAATGAATGCATATCACTTGTAAAGCTGAAAAATTGTAGTTGGAAACATTATAAGTCAGGGACTGTCTGGAGAGTGTTTACCTGAAAGTCCAGAGTTTTGCTTTATTATCTTTCCTCTAGGAACACACTTCCACCCACAGTAACTGAAAGAAAAATGCATCACAGGCCAACTGTTTTGACTCCTTTCTTGCTGGTGTTTAAGTGAGAAAACTCAAAACCAGACTGCTTGGGTTCTAAACTAGAATTTGGGCTGAATCTATCTGTACTACTTTTGAAAAAAATTGAAGTAATAATAGTATTTTTTAAATAAACTTTTAATTTTAGAATAGTTTTAGATTTACAGAACAATTTTGAGGATAGTACAGAGGGTTCCAGTATGCCCCATACTCAAGTGTCTGCTTTTATTAACATCTCACATTATTATGGTACATTTGTCACAATACTCAAACCAATATTGATATATTATTATTTACCCAAGTCCGTACACTTTTCCAATTCTATTTGTTTATACCAAATGTTCTTTTTCTGTTCCAGGATCCCATCCAAGTTACCACCTTACATTTGGTCAGCATATTTTCTTAGGCTCCTATAGGCTGTGGCAGTTTCTCATACTTTCAACTTGTTTTTTTATGACTTAACAGTTTTGAAGAGTAGTGATCGGGTATTTGGGGGAATATCCCTCAATTTCAACTTGTCTGATCTTTTTTTCATAATTAGACTTGAATTATGGTTTTGGGGATAGAAAACCACAGAGGAAAAGAGATAGTCTCATCACATCACACCAAGGATACATACTATCAACATGACATGTCATCTCTTTGATGTTAATCTTTTACATTTAAAAAAAAATGAAGTATAGTTGATTTACAATGTTGTGCTAGATTCTGGTGTACAGCACAGTGATTCAGTTATACATATACATATATATATATATATATATATTCTTTTTCATTATAGGTTACTACAAGACATTGAGTATAGTTCCCTGTGTTATACAGTTGTTTATTTTATATATAACAGTTTGTATCTGCTAATCCCAAACTCCTAAATTATCCCTCTACTAGTATATTTTACTATTAGTAAAATAATAGTATTTTAATGATTGAATTGTTAAGAGAGTTAAATGAGTTTTGCTATGCTTGGCACACAGTAAGCTCTCAACTGATATTATCATTATGATTGGCTTATCTGAATTAATAAAGATAACAAATAGAACTGGCATAAACAGGCTTGGCAAAAACACAGCTGACTCATGGTAAGGGCTAAAATGAGGGCTTATGGGGTGTTGATGTGGAAACGTGGCCAGACTGTGAACCCTCTTAGAATAGTCCTTTACGGATATAAGCTGTATGTGTTCATACATGATCTCCGGTGACATATGTGTCCTCTATTCCCCAGCCAGATGTTTGAAAGGCAGGTGGCATGTCCTGGAAATATCATCCTAGGACCATCAGGGCATTTAGTGTGACTTTGCCTTTACTGCCAACTCATCTGTTGTCATCAGCTGGCAGGAGGTTCTCTCTGTGACTATGGCTCTCCCTGACACCCATTACACCTCTGTACTGATATTCTTCACACTAAGCAAACCATTTAGCTGCTTAAATCCATGTGTGTGTGTGAGCCCAACAATTTGGATGCATCTCAACATCCCAGATGGTTAGAACACAAGTGTGTGGTCATTTTGGAGCATCAGTGTAGTTTATCTCCAAGACGGTTGACTGGAAGGCAATCGAGAGCATGTCTATTGTAGCTGTTTCATTTTCTTTCTTTGCATTATACACGTAAAACATGAGTGTTGTAAAATAAAATCAAATAATAAAGAAGGGCATAAAGAAGAAAGTTAAAATTACCTTTAATTCTACCAGCGGATATGCTTTTTGAAAATGTGATCCATTTTGGCTTTTAAATTGTATTTGGAACTAGAGTGTTTTATTTTTGTTTTTCCAAATCATGGCAGATGATCAATGAAATATTAGTCCCAAATCCAATAGAGATTTTAATAGTTAAATTTATGTATCCTATTTGCAACACACTTCATCTGAGGCCAATCAAGTATTGCAAGGTGCTTTTGGTAACATTAAATGGCAGGTTATAAGAAATTTGTTCCAAGGTATGTTTGCTCATGTTTTCTGAGAGGAATTCTAGTATCTGTAGCAATGTTGATACAACAGAATTTTATTTTTGTCCCAGTCAGAGTTGAAAGGTAGATAAGCTGTGTGACTACAACTCACCTAGTCTAATGGGTTTGACACAGCAGTGGTTATAAGACAGTAGTAAGCATCTATTTTCTTTTTCTGTAGTCTCATCAGGTTATCTATTCCTTTTCTGTATGTTCCAACTACTAACCAGAGGATAGTCTTCAAGGGAAAGCTTGGAACCATGACCACTTTCAAAAAAAAAAAAGAAAAGAAGAAGGTATAATTCTGGGCATTCCTTCCTTTAGTGTTTCATCTTTTAACATGAACCTTGCTGCCTTTTACAAGGGATATTTGCTCTTTGACCAAACTGTGGCTTTTTGCAAATCTTAAGCTGAATTACAGAAACACTGGTTAAGAGGTCAGTTGATGCTGCACTGTTTCTTTCCCCAGATACTCGGTCCCCTTACAAAGCATAAATTCTGAATAAATTGTAATGCTGGAAGCTCACAGACCTGAGATTGGGAGTAAAATAGAGAGAGGTCATTTAAGTCACTTACTTTACCTCCTGGAACGTCTAAGTTCTGGGCTTTTATAGCAGTCTAAAATAAACCAGAAATCTTTTGGATTCCATTTCCTGCCTTGCATCCACCATTTCATGGCTGGCTGTCCTTCCCTTCGCTGTGGGAGGATATTTCTCTTCCTATTCCAAACAGGTTCCAGCAGTTGAGTACTGTATCCCATCTCTTTTTGCAGACATTGCTGTGTCAGTACCACCTCTGCTTCATAGAAAGAGGACCCACCATAGTGACAAACAGACACGAGGGAAGAAGTCCCCCTGTGAGTACAAGCCTCTCCATGGAGAACAACTGAGCTCCCTTTTTCCCTTTATAAACCTTCTTCAAAAGAAGCCAACCTGCTTCACTTTCTTCTTTCACTTTTATCATTTATTTATAGCTCTGATACAAGGCTTCCATCCCCACCATTTCACTAAAACTAGAAGTTTAGATTCAAGAAGCTGTCCAAAGGCCTATATTATTTTCTGCTTAATCTACACACACACGTGCGCACACACACAGAAACTTACACATTTGCATTACTTGATATCCTAAGTTAATTGCTGATGCTGATGATTCTAGAATAGGAAACTCCAAACTATATTTTTATTTTGAGCCCTAGCCCAATATCCACTTTATTGGTGGATCTGAGCATCTTCATTTAAATGAGTCTAAAATTTAAGTTATCTCCTCTCTTCCAAGCCCACTAGATCTGTTCCTTCTGGAACCCATGTTGGCGAGTGGTGTCACATCTCACCTGATATCTAAGGATCATCCTGGATGCTACCTGCTCCTGGTTTCCCCCTTCCATCAATCATCCAACCCTCAAGTTCTACCTCATAAATCACTACCTTAGTTCATGCCTCCACCCATGTTTAGAAACCATTTACAATAACTGTGAAATACAACACACAAGAAAATAGCATAAAACTCAAATATACAGTATATTTTTAAAAAGCCATGTAACCAGTATTTGGGTCAAGGAAAAGAACATTCTAGAATTCCAGAAGCCCCTGAATTGTCTCTTTGGGATAACATCCATGTCCTCCTTCCTACTTCCTCGTGGGGTAACCACTAAGCTCATGTTAGGGGAAACACTCTTTGCTTTTCTCCCCAGTTTTATCACCAATACCTACATCTCTAAGCTGTGGAGTGTGACTTGCCTGTGGGTGAGCTGTGTGTACCTTCTATTCTGTGATTTTTATTTTATTTTACTTTGTCATTTACCAATATGAGTTTGAGGTTCATCCATGTTATTGGTCATGTTCAGTGCTGTGCGGTGCTCCACGGCATACATATGGAGCACTTTTCCCCGTTGTTCACTTGGTGGACACTTGGAGGGTCTTAGTTTTGAGCTGATCATAGTGACCTCCCTGCAGACACACTCAGTGCCCCTCCCTTGGTGTGCATGCCCAAGGGTCGCAGGGTATCTTCCTTGGGGTGGGGTGTGTACTGGTCCCAATTAAGCAGCTCATCATTACCTGGAGTGGAAGTATGACATGAATTTGGAAGTGATTTTGCAAGAGCTGATCAATTTCTCTCTTTTTCCAAATGACTTCCTTCCTTTTGCCTTTCATACCAAGGAATTTTCAAGAAGCAGATCTGCTGATGCCCCTCTTCTACTTAGCATTTTTCCATGGCTCCTCTTGGTCTTAGAAAACCTCTAAATTCTCTAATGATGACATTGTGGTCAGACCTCTGCCCACCTCTCCAGACTCAAGTTCTGCCACTTGCACACCTTGACTCTATCAATCACCCACACAGAAGTGCTTGCAGCTACTGAAACACAACAGTTCTCATCAAGATCTGGCGCTTTACATGTAGTTTTTCATGTAAGTCAAATCCTTTAGGAGATCATTCCCTCATCCCCAGCCTAAGTTCAGTTCACGTCCCCAGCATTCTGAAATCACTCTGGTTGTACATTTATCATGACAGCTATCAGGCTATGTTAGAATTGTCTATTTACATTTTATTTATTCATATCCTGCCTTCTTATGCAAAGGGGTTGTATAGATAAAATACAATAGAAATAGAGCTGTAAGTAGATAAAAATCAGAATAAAGCAAAGTGTAGCTAGATTATATGATAAAGAGGGGAACCCTGGAAATTAGACATGCAGGCTATGGGATTTCATGTTATCATAAAAATTGGGCCACAGGTAGACACTGAGAATCAGAGACCACAAAGAAGTTGGGTTTATTCTCCAGCAAACAGTAAGGGTAGGGGCTGTATATTTCACCTCTGCACCCCCAGGGCCTGGGACCTCCTTGGTACAGGTGGATATTGGAGTGGATACTCAAGATATTAGTCACCTTTAGGAACTGCCACCTCACTCATGCACCTTAGAATGAAAATGGTACATATGTTAGACACACTGAATCATTTGGAGAGATGAGTGTTATCTGCAAGCTGTAGTCACTGACTCAGCTGTCTACAGGGACAATCTGTCAACAGAAATTAGTAAGACGGATCAGGGATAGGAGGTATGAGGCACTGGCAGGCCTCTGGTGGCAAGGAGAGTCCATGCCTTCCGTGAATGGGAAGCACAGAGTTGTCAAATTATACAGCTTTCCAAGAGAAAAAAGATGTTGGGATATTTTAAATGTGAGATTTTTCTGGCTCTTAAAAGTTGGCAACTAATTTTGTAAGTCATGTATTTTAAAAATACTATAGAGGGCTTCCCTGGTGGCGCAGTGGTTGAGAGTCCGCCAGCTGATGCAGGGGACACGGGTTTGTGCCCCTGTCCGGGAAGATCCCACATGCCGCTGAGCAGCTGGGCCCGTGAGCCATGGCCGCTGAGCCTGCACATCTGGAGTCTGTGCTCTGCAACGGGAGAGGACACAACAGTGAGAGGCCTGCGTACTGCAAAAAATAAAAAATAAAAAAAAATAATAAAAAATACTATAGAGATTCTTATTGAATGGGCTAAGCCAGTCTCAACAATTTGAATCCTGGAGTTGACTGGAAGTGAAAACAATAATGGAGGGTCTTTTAATTGAAATAAACATAAAGAAAAATAAAAGTTGGACAAAATAAGTTAAAAATTTTCTTTTTCTATTTTTATTTATTTATTTACTTTTTGGCCACATTGTGTGGCTTGTGGTATCTTAGTTCCTTGGCTAGGGATTGAACCTGTGACCCCTGCAGTGGAAGTGCAGAGTCTTAACCACTAGACTGCCAGGGAATTCCCAAAGTAACTTTTTAAATTTAACTCTTCACATTTTCCAGTTTCTCTGAATTTTTTAAAACATAGTTAGCAGAAGAACACTCAGGGTTTAGGAAATTGTGTCATAATAAGAAATACATATTTGGTTGTTACCTCTGCTTCCTGGCACATGGTTCCTAAAACTCTTGGACTCTCCAGAGTGATGAGTGTCTTATTTGTTAATGAGGAGACTGGTGGCTGGGGGCCTCAAGATAGCTTTAAAAATGAGGGCTCTTCTCCAGAAAGACCAAGCCTTGATTAGTGGGTTGGAACTTTCAGTCCCAATCCCTGGCCCCCCTCCAGAGAAAGTAAAGAAGGTGGAGATTGAGTTAATCATCAATGGCCAATGACTTAACAAATCATGCCTATGTAATGAAACCTCCATTAAACCCCCTATATGATGGGGTTTTGGGAGCTCCTGGGTTGGTGAAAGTGTGGAAGTGCTGGAAGGGTGGTACACCCAGAGAGGGTATAGGAGCTCTGCCTCCCTTCTCCCATACCTTGTCACACACATCTCTTCACCCGGCTGCTCCTGAGTTGTACGCTTTCTAATAGACTATTTTCCTGAGTTCTGTGAGCCACTCTAGCCAATCACCAAACCTGAAGGGAGAGCAGTTGTGGGAACGCCTGACATTGCAGTCAACTTGGACAGAAGTGTGCGTACATGGGGGCATCCAATACTTGAGACAGGCATCTGAAATGAGGACAGTCCTGTAGGACTGAGTGGGCTCTTACACCTGTGGGATCTAGGCTAAGTCTGGGTAGTTAGTATCAGAATTCAATTGAATTTTACCACACCCAGTGGGTGACTGGAGACTAAAAAACTGATTGTTGGTGTGAAAAAAACCTCACACATTTGGTGTCAGATGTGGTGTGAGCAAAAACAGTCTGATGAAGGATTGGAAGCTATCTATTAATAACTCTTCTCAGTGACCCAGAAGGATCAGCAGCTAGAAGATAATTCGTTTTGAGACCAACATGGGGTCATAAACTAAGTTCATTTGTGACCGCTGCACGAGAGGCTGCCATACACATAGGCTGAACATCAGTGATAAGGATTTTATATTCACTTCCTGGAAACTGAACCCCCTTCTTTCAAACCACTACGTCCTGTTCACGTTATATGGACCAGCAGAACTTAGCTTCCTGTTTATTGGCCCTTTAAACTTGACTTGGGAATTTTTACCTTTAATCAGTAAGAGAATTTCTGATTTCTCTTGGGAAAACTCACTAAGATGGAGAACATCAATATTCCTTTTTATTATGCAGCCCAAGATGCTAAATTCTTTTTAATCAACACTTTCCCATTTCCCAGTTTCTCCATAGTGGTCTTATGCCTGAGAGCAATGTAAAGGTTTCTCAGAACGCTTATTGATTATTGAGTAAACCAGACAATTGTCATCCAATAGGCTTATTTAAATTTTGTTTTTTGGTTCAATTGCTATAACATGATTCTTAAATGTCCAAATTCTAGGAAAATGAAGCTTGAGGAAAAGGAGGATATGTTTTACACAATAGCTCGTTTAAATGTAGAGCAAAATAAGTTCAGAGGGTAAAATGGGAAGTGAAACATTTCTTTAGAATGTAAAGGGAAATGCCAGGTCAAGAGACAGCACTAACAAGGCAGGGATTATTTTTGCACACACCATCTGAAGTCTTCACACCACCACTGGCTCTTGTGGTGGGAACTTCGCCTCCCCACCCCTGCCCTGCCCTTACCCCTCCCTCCTCAGTGTGATGAGTTGTAATGAGGGGCCTTATGATCGAGCTCAGCTTTCAAATGGATTGATCCTCTCTTTCATCATGCTTTACCCCTGTTTGCTTTTATCACTGATAGGTGTCCAAAGATCCAATGTCTAAGGATCCTTTACCTCCCCATCCCTAACGCCCTTGCAAGAGCCAATGTGACCCTATGGTACATCCTCCTCTCCCATCACACCATGTGCTAGACCCTGTGCCCTCAAGCTCTCCTTTGACCTTTGCTCTCACCTTTGGACATCTGCCCGTCTTCCAGGTACACCATCCTCACTACAGACATCTCAAGATGATGCTGGTTTTTTCCTCATGTACTGCCTCCCTTAACACCAGGAAGTAGAGTTGATTCCTCTTCCTTCTTATTGCTTCTCCCAAACTTTCCTCTCCCTCCTTCCTAACCAAAACTCCTCGATTCTTAAGGATGTACTCCATCTGTCTCTGCCATCCTCTAATATTGCTTACTGCCACTATCTCCCTAGTCATTGAAGACATGAGACCCAGCCACAGCTTTGTACCTTACTGTATTCCAGTGACCATTCACAGTGGGGTCACCAACCTTATGGGTGACTAAGGTGGTCATATATCTTGGTTTCTCTGGAACAGCCCCAATTTAGATCTACTGTTCTTGAATAATTAGCATTGACACCTCTCAAGAGTCTCCTCAAAAATGTTTTGTTTGGACAATAAATAGATCATCTTCTGGATGGCCCATACATCACCATATATCACCCTTCTGTTACTTTTTCACCTTCATCTACTTTCTCCTCTCCCTCACTTCAGCCAGTCAATCCTCCATCATATCCTGAAAGGTATGCTAACCATTATATAAAATCTTAACTCTGAGCATCCCAAAACATGAACAATGACTCCTATTTTTTTAGTTGCAAGACAGTTGACCTCCACCAAGACCATCCATTCAATGATCTCTTCACCTCCCTCCATGAGTTCTTATTACAATCAACTCTCTTGGTATCCTGTCCCTCATTACAGTTACCTGCCAAAACCCTGATCTGCTTCAACTTAAATATCATTCTTCTTCCCATCTGTGTCCAAGCAGAACTTGATGCAAAAACTATTATTCAACTGAACTTACTGGTTTCATTTTAAATCATGGCTACAGACCCCAAATAGACATTAATCCTATGAATCAATCTTATTTAGTTTCTTTCATCAGCAGTTTACCAGTGTGCAGGCAACTGGCTTGAAAACAGATCAATAGAATTTACCCCATCTGAACAACAGAAAAAAAATAGATTGAGAAAAAAGGAACAGAGCCTCAATGACCTGTAGGACTACATAACAAAGATCCAACATTCATATTACTGGAGTCCAAGAAGGAGAGGAGAGCATGAAAGTGAAAGGATACTCTAAGAAATAGTGGCTTAAAACACCCAACATTTGGCAAAAGACACAAACCTATAGATTCATGAAGCTGAACAAATCCCAGATAGGATAAGCACAAAGAAGCCCATGCCAAGACACATCATAATTAAACTTCTAAAATCTAAACACACACACACACAGAAAAATGACACATTCCCTACAGGGTAACACTGATTCAAATGACAGTGGGTTTCTCATCGGAAACCATAGAGGCCAGAAGGATGAGCCACAATATTTTTCAAGGGTTGAGAGAAAAGAACTGTCAACTGTGAAGTCTAAATCCAACAAAACTATCCTTTAGGAATGAAGAGAAAAAAAGACCTTTTCCTAATCATAAAAGAGACCTGAAAGAATTTGTCTCTAGAGGACATACACTGAAAATTTCTTCAAACAGAAAGGAGACGCTGAAAGAAAGAATCTTGGAGCATCAGGATGGTGGAAGGAAAAGTGGAAAGAGCAGAAATATGGGCACACAAACTAGACTGTACTTTTGCTCATGAGTTTTTCCCCTTCTTTTCTATATAATTCAACATTCATTTACGATAAATCTTGTCAAACTAAGAGTAGAAGGGAACTTCCTTAACTTGATAAAGTGTGTCTATCAGAAATCTCTAGGAAATATACTTAGGGGTGAAATACCAACAACAGTCCCTTTAAAATCATAAATAAGACAAGAATGTCCATTATCATTGCTTTTATTTGTTATGGTCCTGGAGGTTCTATTCAGTTCCTTAAGACAGGAAGAATAGATCAGAGTATAGGATTGGAAAGAAAAAAATATAAAACTCTCACTTTTCATGGATGATGTGATTACAAATGAACTGAAGAGAATCTATCTGGAGATACATTTTTATAACTTTTATAAGAGGGTTCAGCAAGGATGCTAGATACAAATGAATACCCAGAAATCATCTACCTTTAATATTCAGCTACAAATGATTATAAAATATACTTAAAAATGTCATTTAGTGTGGCAATGAAAAATAAATCTAGCAAAAATATGCAAGAACTTTATGGAGACAACCAGAAAATTCTATTAAATAACGTTAAATAAATAGAGACAGGTCTCATGTTCATGATCTCATGAGTTTTTAAAATCGTATTTGATGAGTGAAGCAAACATTATAACACCATATGATACTCATGACAAAGATAAAAACAGAGAACGTAAAAGGATCTAAATGGGAGTGAGTCTTCCACATTTCACTTGAAGTGGTAAAATAGAAGGTCTAATGTTACCCATTCAAAAAAACTCCTTTCTCAATACCACATTCCTTTCATTATTTCTCCAATTCTCCTTGTCATTTCACAGCCCCACTTCATAAGAGACTTTCTCTCATCAACTCACTGCAATTTTCTTTCCCCTCACACAGCTCCACCAAAATTGGTCTTTTCAAGGTCACTTGCAATTCTGGCAAGAGTTGACAACAACTGATACTTTCCCAAAGTGTCTCCTGTAATCAAAGACATTTTCCTGTCAGCTGTCTCTGATGTCAGGATTATTCAGAATATTTATTTTCTGAGTCATCCTCCCTCATTGCTTTTGGTGCCTTGACGATAGAGCTATAATAGTTTTACACATTAAAGCACAAACGCTACTAGTATCTCACAGCCCAGCTGGCATTTTTATCATCTGTAACTATTTGTTAAAACAGTTGAAATCCTTGCAATTAAAGCCGCTCATGTCTACGGAAGCCTTAGCTTTGATACATCGCTGGAATACCACAGTGATGTAGGGAATGAGAACATTGCCCTTTAAATTCCAAAGGCAAAGAACAAATCTCCAAATTCTCACTGTTTGTGGAGTGAATTCTTACAAGAGTTAAGCTTTTTCCTACTTTCCCTCTTAAATATTTTGATGTTATGCAAAATAATGGCAGTCGTAGACATGGGGCAAAAATTAGTCTTTTTATTTATTCTTATGTTGACAGCACTTTGAACTGAGTTCTGAGTATTTTGCGTTCAGTTTCAATTTGTAAAGATGAACATCTGAGTGCAGAACGACCTCCAGTTGAATGAGGGCTATCTATAGCTCAGGAATCCTGTTTGTACCAAGCACTCATTTTTTCAAAGCCGAAAAATAAAAGGAGGTAGAGGTGAAGAGATATGTGTATGAAGTGTGTGTGTGTGTGTGTGTGTGTGTATGTGTGTGTGTGTGTGTGTGATGGTGGGGGAGAGGGAGAGATTGAGACAGGGAGAGGGAGAATGCTAAACAGGCAAATGAGAGTGAAAAGACATAATCTTTGGAATCCATTAGCTTGAGTTACAATCTTCACTGTGTAAGCTTGGGCAAGTCATGCAGCTTCTCTGAGGCTTATCTGTGAAATGGGAGGATAACACTGAGTTGCGGGATTATGGGGATGGGATAGTTACCAATGCTGACCAACAAGCCTTGCTGTCCTCAACTCCATGTCCAAGAATAGAACAGCCCTTTCTTCTGGCTTCATTAGGTCTAGGTGGGTCATGAGTTAGAAGCTGAGTGAACCACATCAACTCCATGCTGAATATTTGATTTTCAATTCAAGGCTTCACAGAGCTCTTTGACCTTCCATGTGGTACCAGACAGCTTTTAAGTTGGTAGCTGCCCCAGGGGCCTGGCCTCTGAGCATCAGAGATGAGCAGAGAGCCTTGCTGCTCTGAGCTATCTATGTCAATAGGCAGAAACTAAACCTTGGATGTTCCAAGCACTGAGATTTTCAGTTGTGCATTGTCATGGCATAGCCTAATCTCTGCTGTGTCAGATGCATAAGACAGTCAAAGAGGTCAGGGGGCTTTTAGGGGAGGAGGCCACAAATGTTAATGTTGCTTTTGCTGTGAAATTTATCTCCTATCTTTTAGAGAACACTGCAAACTCTCTCCTTACACTACCATCTGCCCTTAGGTACCCTCCTCTCTTGAAGTCTCTGGTAGGTCCAAGCTCGTGTGAGGACAGAGAACAAAATTGACTTTCCAATAGGAGCCTAGAGTCAACACAAGTAATTTGGTTATTGGATGGAAACAAGTTAAATTAAGCCCTTGTGGTAAGCCTGTGACCATGCAAATTCAGGTAAAATATGATTGTGGATGGGTCCCTCCTCTTCCCTATGTCTGTTCTCATTTCACTAACCTTGCAATAAAGTAGCCCCAGATTCTGTGCCATTAAAGTCATGGGACCCCCCCACTGAAGTTATGGGACCCTCTTCAGTGGCTGGCTTAATGGGTGGGTTTGGACCACTCCTTATCACCAAATCCACGGAGAGGATGATGTATAGGCTGAGCAGATGGATGGCTGTCTTGCCTGGGTGAGGTGAGCCCTTCTCATCTTGCTGTACAAATCATCAATGCCAGCTCTGCCAGTCCTAGGGAGCTTACAGTCATGATAGAGAACAACAAGCAGACGGGAACCATACTGCCCACGGCTGGCATGCACATTCATCAGCCTGCAAGGACTGAAGAACCTGCCCACAGCTGGCTGCTAAGAGAGCAGCCGAACGCCATTGCGAACACCAGTCATGCTCCTTCTATCACCTGCCACGTTTCACACCTGCTACATTAATCTTCCGATAACATTGCTTTGATCATGTTACGTCTTGGCTCCAAAATATCCCATGGCTCTCCACCCTCTGCAGAACATAGGCAAACTCCCTCTCTGAGTTTGCTCAGGCTCTGTAACCACAGACTGTGTGGCTTAAATAACAGAGGTTTACTGTTATAGAAGCTGGAAGTCCAAGATCAAGATGTCAGCAGTTTTGGTTTTTCTGAGGCTGTGAGGGAAAATCCTTTCCAGGCCTCTCTCCCAGCTCCTGGTGGTTTGCTGGTGAATTTTGTTGTTCTTTGGTTTTAGCAGCATCACCCTGATCTCTGCCTTCAGTATCTCATAGACTTCTCTTTCTGTGTGTGTCTGTCTCTGTGCCCAAATTTACCTTTTGTATAAGGACATCAGTAATGTTGAATTAGGGCCCATCCTAATGGTCTCATCTTAAATTGACTACATTGGCAAAGACCCTAATTCCAAGTAAGGTCATGTTCTGACATACTGGGGGTTAGGACTTCAATGTATATTTTGGGGGGGATGGGGTTCAGCTCATAACACTCTCCTAGTCGAGCAATCAAGGCACCTTTTCCATCCTTTCTTTACCATCTTGTACTCCAAACTTTGAGTTCCTTTCTGACCTTGCCTATTCTGAACAGACTGCTCAAATTCTATCTTGCCTGGGAGACTCTGTCTTCCTTCTCATGTCTAGCCATCCTTTAAGACCTAACTAAATTGCTTTTATGGAGGTTTTCCTGGATTCCCCCAACCCTTGGTAATATATGTGAGCTTACTGAACTTGCTTTTTGCATGTATTACAGTTCAGGGAACTATCCGCAGACTTTCTTGCAATTCTTCTATCTGGCAGGGCTCTACCACACCTTACCTGGGAAAGAAAAAACTTTGCTCTGGGTCCTACCCATGGGATGAGAGGTCCACTGAGCCAAGGGTACAAGACTGCCCAGAGGCTGCATCACCTTCTAGAGTATTCTTCCTGCCCCCAACAGACTTCAGCCTGCTCCCAGGCCCCACCCTACATCATCCTCCTGAGGGTGAACCTCACCACCAGGGTCTCTAGCCCAGACCTAAAGGTGGTCAAGGGATGCTGGAGGGGGTGGACAGAGTATGGGTGTGAGGCTGTGTAGACGTGCATGGGAGGCCCTAAGGGTTGGGGACAGAGCCAGCCAAGGGGAAAGGAGGGCCATGATCGTGCTCTAGGGCTAGAAGCTGGGTCTTCTCACGTCAATGTCTCCAAGGAAAAAGAGAAGTCTAGATTCCAGTCTGGCCTTCCAAGTCATTATGGACGTACATTTGTCAAGGTGGAAGAATAGAGCATATTCTATTCAACAGTTTGTAAGCTTAATTGATAACTGTAAAATATTTAACCTATTATACATGGGCCTCCATTTGTACTTTTGTTCAGGGCGTCCAGCAAAAGTTAGGGGTGGGCGTGCTCCAGGTAACCCTTTCCACCCTGTGTCTGACTGTGAATTTCAACCTGTTCTTTTTACAATGAGGGCAAACTGAAGTTTGTCCTTCCTGACCCTTCAGCATTTTTTTTTAGATGTTCCTGTTTAGTCTTGATATAATCATGCTTCTGCTTTCCTATTTTGTGCTGATGATAATAAAGTGTTTCCATCAGAGTAGAGAGTTATCCCAACAAAAAGACTTAGAAGGAGACAGTGGGGCAAAGATCATAGATCCCAAAACACACTTTCATAGTCAAAATTTCTCCTGACAAGGGAAGAGGAAGTGTGGGTTCAGGCGAAGGGCTTAGTGGGATGAGAGCTGATGGTGTCTCTCCATGGCGAGGCTTCAGTCTCCCCACACACACCTGCTTGTGTTTGGCATGGGAATAGATGCCCATGCCTTCTCACAGATGGCTCTCACTGAAAGATTTGATGGTGATGGGGCATGGGTAGGAAATGCCTCTCATGGCCCCAATGACAAGGAAGCTATTGTCACTCTTCTGTGAGTAGAGAGAGGATTGCCCAATGGGCAGGAATATCACTACCCTCAATCTTTTTGGAAATTTTCATAAGTAGATGAGATGCCTGAAAATTAATGCAAAAGGTGTATATTAACAAAAGTCATTTGGTCAGATATAAACACATCTTGGTTCTTCCTTTCTGCACTTGGGAGGAGATTGTGGCTTTTCCTTTCTCCTGCCCTAATGCTGCCCTCTCACCTGGGAGGGCAGCCAAATCTTCCTGGTGGTTCACACCACCTTCTGGTTTCCATAGGCATCCTGCCTGAAAGTCCTCCCACGTCCTCCCTTCCCCCTCAGGGGCATAATATATTAGTTCCTATTTCCCCTTGTGCTACATCTGTGACAGTTAAATTAACTTCACTTCCAAAAATTCATTTGGGCAAAAGCATCCTCTGTCACCCTTTTCTTCTCTCTTGTTTTCGCTTCAAAATCTCATCCAAGGGGCTTCCCTGGTGGCGCAGTGGTTGAGAGTCCGCCTGCCGATGCAGGGGACACAGGTTCGTGCCCCAGTCAGGGAGGATCCCACATGCCACTGAGCGGCTGGGCCTGTGAGCCATGGCCGCTGGGCCTGTGCGTCTGGAGCCTGTGCTCCACAACGGGAGAGGCCACAACAGTGATAGGCCTGCGTGCCGCAAATAAATAAATAAATAAATAAACCTCATCCAAATGCTTCATCAAAACCTTTCTTCTTTTTCTCTTTCTATTCTATTCTATTTGTGGATCAAAATTTTACTCCTATTATGGTTTAAGTAGAAGAGCAGCACACCCTTTTGAAGAATGTTAGGAATGAAAAATAGCTTCTTTTATGTATTTGGTGCAAAATATGTCTTGATCTTGTCCTCCGTGGCTGGCTCTGTGCTAGTTAAATGCAACTTCATTTTACTGAGAAGCACATAGAGTCCTGGGGATATTTTAGAAGAGTTGTTTGTCAGTTCCACCAGTCAACTGCTAAGTAAATATTATGATTATTTTTTATAATACCACCGTAATGAAGGGGTTTTGAAATAACAATACAAGAAAGGTAATGAAGAACTATCAGTCTCTAAGTCAGGAGTTTTGAATCTGAGGAAAATAGACTTTCAGGTATCTAAAAAATTGTAAGCAAAAATTTGAGGGTAAGTACATATATTAATCATTAATTTTACTTTATGTGGCAGATTACAATTTACCCAGTCAATACTCACCTCTCTTTTCTTCCTTAGCCACAGAACCCTTTTTTTCCTGGGAATAACAGTAAGTCCAGCTATAAAATACAAATTTCTCAGCCTCCACTGTAAGTTGGTGTGGCTGTGCCTGAATTCTAGACACTGAGATTTAAGCAGGAGATGATGGGTGGGGCTTCCAGGAAAGCACCTTAATGGAAGGAAGAGTGACTGGCATACTCCTTCTGGCCCTTTCACCTTTATCCTTCTTCCTGCTTGGAATGCAGATATGATGGCTACACTCCAGCCGTCATATTGGACCAGGAGGTAGCCTTGAAGTTGGAAGCCACTCACCAAGGATGGTGAATTGGAACTTTAGAAGGAGCCTGGGACTGCTTCTTTAAACTTGTTTCTGCAGGATAAAAATAATCCCTATCTTCTTTAAGCTGCTGACATATGACTTCTGTTTTATGGAGTTCAATCTAATACTAGCTGTTATACGCCACTGTACTCAAGTGCAGGAAATATCACATTATTTTTCTAAATCAATGAGAAATGAATTTCAAGTGCCAGTAAGCTGATTGGTAAGAAATTCAGCAGGGAAATGTCATGCATATCTCTGGGCTTCCTGTTATGCCCAGGAAATGTGGTGAAAGCTTCTGATATTTGGCTCATCAGGATGGTTGCTACCATGCCCAGAGAATGGAAGGTAAAGTGGAAAAACAAAAAGGTTTAAAATGGAAGAGTTTTGATCTTGATGTGGGAGAAAGGAGGAAATCAGAACCTACCAGATGGATGTATAGACAATGCCTTAATATATTTGACAGCAATAGCATGACTTATGAGAAAAATGGTCTCAATGAAAAGACAACTTATGCTACTGATTGTTTGTCTTTTAAGTAAGTAAAATTTATTATAGATTTCACTATATCACAGTTATATAAAAAAAAGGTAGACATAGCTCGTAAACAGATATCTGACCTCTTGCAATCTGAAGTCAGAGATGAAAAGGAGTTTGATGGGAGTAATACATGTATGACAGTCCTTATACAAATCAAGCACTGGCTTCTCACATGAAATTGAGTAACAAGTTTTACTCCCCAAATATTTTGAACTACTGCTGAGTCTAGGCATGGGGTGTACCAGTCCCAATTTCTAATCATTCTAACACAATCAACAATCGATGCTCAGATTACTCTCCCTCTGTTTTCCTATCTGTAAAATGGCCATGGAGACATTCACCTCCACCCCTATAGAGGCCTGATCAGCAACAGTGATTTAATGCACGTTGGGTGTGGTAGAGCAAGAGAACCACAGAGACAGGCTCTGTTGTCGCCGCTGTTACAGTAGCCCGGGTGTGTGTGAACTCACAGAGGTCACATTCTGACAGGCTAGCTCCCTGGCACTTTTTGGCTGACACTTGCACCTGCCCAGGGAACAGGTTATGGAGTTCAGGCTTGTTTGGGTTTGCAGCACATAATGATAGTTTCACGGCAGCTTGTGTTTTTGAATTGGGAGTTGGGTTTTAGGCATTCACATGTGATTAATTTGTCATTGTGACTCATTCCTCTGCCTGGAGAGCTGAGAACCCAAGTCTGAAATACAAATACAAAGATGTCCAACAGCTTTATTTTCTCTAAGTGCTACCTACGGTCACACTGAAAGAAAGCCCAAGTGGGGTCATTCTGAGTCAACCACTTCATCCTTTTATTTCTTTTCAGGGTACTGTATTTCTTCACAAAAAAGGAAATTAGTCAACTGAATAGGCTCGCTAACACAGTACACTGGAAGATTGCAAGGGAAGTCATGGATAAGTCAGGAAATTATCTGAAACTCATGCTTTTGGATGAGAGGGAAATACATTCAAAGAGCACACACTCGATCTCTACTGAGTCTGAGTTGTCAGACTTAGTCGACGGCTGGGTCCCCAGGTCCTGAGATGGGGATGGGCTGCGAAGGGCCAGGAGCTGCCAGGAATGTCCCCCCCTCCTCTTCCCACACAGTCTTTCCTCATGGTGTCTGCTGTCTGCTGACTACAGGAGTGTGTTCAAAGGCAGAGGCCCTGGAGCATGCTGAGCTGTAGAGCATTATAGCATGAAAGGATAGAAAGTAGTAGAAAGAACTGGCTTTTCTGCGCTCAGGTCTACTGTGATCTATAAACCACTCGGTGGATCCAGAGCTTTATTCTTCCCATCCCACCTACACAATGTGATGTCTTCCTTTTCTGGGACCAGAGGGCACACATTTCCCTCCATGAAAAGGGCTGTGCTGGAATCAGCCGGGCCGGGAGGCAGCCAGGCCAGCCGACCAGGGTGTTGCAAGGTATGAGTTAAGAGGTGAGTGGACCCGGCTGACTTATGAGTAGGCAAATCGTACATGTTTACGATGTCAGGTAGAAGGAGGAATGCAGAAAGGATAAAAAGGAGCATTGAGAGAGAGCGGAAGCTGTCGGTGCCCTGCTCACAGCCCCTATCTCAGGCTTGACTTTCTCTGGATGCTGGGGAGCTGAGCCCCTGCAAGAAGAGGGCCGGAAGCGCCCTGGAATTAGTAATGCCCCCCCCCCATATACTGGGAACTGGCTTTAGGCAATGAGTGACAGGATCCGGTGGACAATTGCTTGGGTTGGAATGACTGAGAGGCAGGTGTTTTAGAGGGTTCCCCAGAGGGTTCCCCAGGTAACCTACTCAATAATGAACAGTCCAACCAGGCATGCACTGATAAAGCCTTAATACCTGGCTCTCCAGAAAAGCACAAGTATCTGCATTCGTAGCCTTTGCTGGTCCCCACGATGCAAATGCTCCCACCCTGGCTGAATTGGAGGCGGCAGCTGTGTCAGCGTCACCCTAGGGGATCGGCAGCCTCGGGAGCTGGCTGATAGGAAAACGTGCTAAAATAGGGAGCCAGGAGTGTTAGCAGTGCCTTTGTTTTGATACAGTTTATGTAATTGCATGTTGATATCACAATTTTTAATAATAGCTGACCTTAACAACTGGCTTGCAAAACCCTGAAAATTTAACAAGCCTGCTCCCTGTTTTCTTCCCATCCCCTAGTCTGTCTTCAATCCCCTGCCCCTCCAGGGGCCGCTTCCTCAATTAATGATTCACATTCGCACCCTGCCCCATGGGGAAGAAAAAATCCCCCTGCAGAAAACGAGCCCTCGTGGCTGCTTCGTCCACACTTAGACCAAGCTGACCTCAGAGTTGGGCCTCGACCCCCGACTCCTGCTGTCTTCCAACTGGGATTTTCAATAGTCCCTTGTGTGCTTCTTCTCATCTCCTGAGACAAAGCAGGTGGGACCCATCCCTCCTCTCTGGTTCTGTTTCTGTTTCTTAGAAATATGGGGAGCCTCCATCATCCTGATGGGCTGGGTACTACTCTGTGGCCCTCCTCCCCCCACTTCTAGTCACAAGTGCTACCACGAGGACCTGCATCTGGGAGATATCAGAGGGTGAGTGTGTATGAGTGTGTAAGTGTGTGAGCATAAGAGTGTGTGCACAAGTGTATATGTGTCAGTGTGTATGTGTGTGTGTGTATCTGTGAGGGTAGGTTGTGTGTGATCGTATAGGAGTCTGTATGTGTGTATACATGTATTTGTGCAACTATCTGTGTAAACGTGTGTGAGGGCATGTGTATGTATGAGGGTGTGTGTATGTAAACATGTGTGCTTGTGTGACTATCAGTGTATATGTGCGTGAGTTCATGTGTATAACTGTGTATTGTGTGCGTGTATCAGAGTGAGTGTGACTGCAGGTGTATGTGTGTGTGTGAATGTGTGTGAGTGAGTGCTTACATGTGTGTGTGGTATCAGCACCTCTAACAACAGCATCCTGTTGCTGTTTTTCTTGGGGGTGCCACCCTCACACCGTACGCGGTTCCTGCAGAGCTGCCAGTCAAGGTGGCCTGACCCCACATGGGCAGAGAAGGGAGCTGGGGTTGGGCCCTGGGGCTGGGATGACTGCCCAGTGCCTCTGTCCATGGCCACAGTGGCTGACTTGGGGAAACAGGAGGCATGAACAGGACTCCTACCCTGACTGGTATGGAGTCTCAGATGGAGGGCTGTAAGACACAGAATATCCTTGTGGAATTTTCTGCTCAGGAGAGAGAAGATTGCGGCTATAGTTAGGAGCTGCTTAGCAGTGGTTTATCTTGTAAAGAGAACAGTGACACTGTGCTAGGCAGAGTGGGGGGAGCAGCAGTTCTGCAGAAAGGGGGAGGGGCATTAGGATATGTCAGCTGCTTCCCAAGGCCTTCAGGGCTTTCCCAGCTACTTGCCCAACCTGGACTCATACAGCTACTTGCCCTGTGAGAGATGGTTGTGATCAGCATCTGAGAGGGCTCAGGGGCAGCGACTTGTGCCCCTGGATGGGTGCTAACCTCTCTCCTTGGGAGGGGACACAGCAGAGATGAGATGGGACCGAGGAGACACCAGATATTGAGTGCCTCCCCAATGCTCCCGTGCCATTCTGCCTTGGGGTGTTGGATGCATTCCACACTCTGTCCATGCTCAGAATTCCCAGGGACCTCAGGACCCCTGACTCCAAAGGAGCTGGAAGCTAGTTTCATGGCTGCCTGAAATGAGGGGCAGGTTACCCCCGATACGCCTGGTTCATCGACCAGGCTTTGGAAGACCAGGTGCCATGAGAAAGGATCCTCTGTACCTGCCCTCTGGTAGGCTGCAGGGAGGCATGCAGCTTTGAAGGGAAGTAGTGGCAGAGGCCAGAGGGGAGCCTTCCATCCCATACCTGAGCCACCTGTGCCACCTGTACTGTCATGGTTCAGAGCTATCCCGTGTGGTCCTCAGGCCCTTCCTGAGATGCATGCTTCCTAATGCCATTTTACAAATGCCTTTCCGGTTTGACTCAGTGAGGGTGAAAAGGGTTGTTTGCAAATACAGGCTCAATTAAATAACTGTATTGAAGAGGGGCCCCTGTTGTCCCATCCTAGAACACACCCCTGGCTGTGGCCTGCAGGCAAAGGGCAGGTTAGGTCTTGGTCACTCAGCTGTGACTGGTGGAGGAGCAAAAGCCTGGTCTGTTGCTAAGAGACAGAACCTGCAAGGACACTGATTCAACAAGATTCCTTCCCCGAGTCTGTGTATTGGACCGATCCAAGAATCAGGGTGACAATGGAGAAGGATGGATACTTAGAACAAAGAATTCCATGGAATCTGAGAAGCACATGATGCCTTATCATATTATCAAAAGCAATGTATTCTGAGCACTTTCTGTGTGCCAGACACATGACACTACATCGCTGAACTATTACAGCCCCTTAAAAACTAATAAAAAAGCCATTAGTATTCCCGGGGTCTAGATGAGGCCCCTAACTTAGGTAACCTCAGGCACACAAAGGTGACAAAGTAACAAGTTAGTCTGTGGGAGAGGTAAGAATTAATTGAGTGTGTTCCCAATCCAGAGTCACCTCTGGGGGAGGGGCATGAGAATCTGCATTTTAACCACCACCCCAGAGGGTTAGTTGTGTACCTCAGTTGGAGAACCACAGCTTTATTTAGAGAGCGACATCACTATATTGTGAAACCTACCTTCATTGTTACATATGTTGTCTGCATCTGATTTCTAAGGGATGCACACTTTGGGATCCTGCCCAGTGCCGCCTGACTCAGCAGTGGCATCCCCGAGCCCCCCACATGCAGCACCTTTGGGGTGCTCTCTGGCCCTCTTCAGCCTTCCCTGGGGTCTGTTTTCCGAATGTTTGTCTCACACATGCTGCTTGGTTGTGAGAAAACCTTGATGAAATCAGCATGCCCTTGAACATGTTTCCAGTTGTCCAGAATCAATTATAGAGAACCTGGGATGAGTTGTGAGAGCCACTCTGTTTGTACCCAGCACACAGAATGCTCTGCAGAAAACTGTCAACTATTGATCACATCATTTGTTTTGTTCCCAGAGTGAAAGGAACGGAACATACAGGAGGACAGACCTGTAGGAGCAGCTATGTCATTTCAGACAAAAACAAGCTGTTTCTGACATTTTCAAATACTAGATGATTGTGAGTTCCAGGGACTATTTTGCCCTCTTTCTGCTTGTCAAAACAAAAACTTTCATTCTCTTGAATTGAAAGAGATTGGAAAGATTGAAAACGTGTCTTCAAGCCTGCCTTCCCTGTGTAAGGGACTAGCTGATGGGGGAGAAAACACTTTTTATTTATTTTTTTTTTTTTTGCGGTACGCAGGCCTCTCACTGTTGTGGCCTCTCCAGCTACGGAACACAGGCTCCGGACGTGCAGGCTCAGCGACCATGGCTCACAGGCCCAGCCGCTCCGCGGCATGTGGGATCTTCCTGGACCGGGGCACGAACCCGCGCCCCCTGCATCGGCAGGCGGACTCTCAACCACTGCGCCACCAGGCAAGCCTGAAAACACATTTTAAATGTGTATTTTATCCCCGCTCTACAGATGGTCAGGCGTCTGACACCAGGTCTCAGTATCACTGGGCTGCATCCCCTTCTCTTTGGCTGAAGGCTTATCACTTCAGTGAACACAAGATGCCTCTGTAATCTCACGTCTTTCTTCTCTATTTGCGTTGTTTTCAATTTTTTGTTCTGTTTCATTTCCAGTTTCCTCTCCCAGCTCCCTCTGGCCACTGCTTCAGACTGGCATCTTTGGCTACCCCTGGCGTCACCACAAGAAGGGCAGGGCCAGCTGGAGTCCTATGGGTCTGGGGTGGCCCTGGGTATTGGGTGGCCTCAGCCTTCCCCTGCTGATCTTGCCTTTCCTGTCATTGTGTGTTATCACATTTACAAGGGTCTCTCTTGGGGTCTCCTCACTTTATCCTCAAAATAAGAATTTTATGTTGCCTCTATTTTAAGGAGAATCTGTGAAATCAAGTAGGTGACTTGATTATGTTTACACAGTTAGTAGCAAAGTTCAGCCTCTACCCTAGATCATGCTGGCTCGAATCTTGCTTTTATGTTGTTACAATTCTCCTTCCCCTCAAACGCTTTGATTTACTCTGTCTCTTCCCCCATCCCACGCAAACTGAGGTCCCTGCCAAGGGCTGGGAATGGGAGTTACACACTGATAACTAGAAGCACTTTGGATGTGACCTTGGGCTCTTCAAAGGAACACTGAGTGATTTTGCTCAGGGAGAGGGGAGGGGGTAAGCCATCTCTCCATTCTCTTTCATTGGAGCTGGCTGGAATCTGCTCCTGTTTACTTCCCTGTAGATGTAACCTCCTTGGCAGATCAACTTCAGGCTTGGGGTTTCATTTCTGCTCCAGGCCTGTCCCCTTGCTGCCCATGCTTGTGGTCAGGATGAATTTGCAGTGAATTGCCCCAGCACAGAAATGGAAGGGAGGGCTGCCAGGGAGATGCAGCAGGAGGTGTGATAAGGCTGGGGCACAGGGCACCATCAGAAGAGGCTCTGGACCTGGGGACTTGGAGATGTGGGTGGAGCACATGTGAGAAGCTGGAAGAGGTGGGATATAGCTTTCTGGACATGGCTGAGCCCTGTAATGATGGGGTAGGCAAGACCGCCTTCCAAAGTCAAGCAGAAGGTACTGTGCACTCCCTTGGAAACAGGCTTAGAGAATGACAAGGAACACTGGCATTCTCAGAGAGGACACAGCACTTTCTCTTCCTTTGTGCTTGTTTGGTGTTGTTCCAAACAACAGTTTTCAATTCTCCGACACCAACTGTGTGTCCAATGATTCAATTCAATTCTGACACTAATTAGAGTTAACACAGACTCTACAGTCTGAGGGCTCAGAGCCACAAGACTGTGCTCACTTCAGATGCTGGACATAAGTCCCAGGAATCACTCACACTTCTAATATGCCAGCTATAAATTTGGAGGCTACCAAAACACTACTCAGGTTCAATAATTCACAGGGACTACTCTCAAAATTCAGGAAAGTGCTTTTCTTGCTATTACTTGTTCATTGTAAAGGAAAAACTTAGGAACAGCCCCATGGAAGAGATGCATAGGGCAGGTGTGGGTGGGTGGTGGCGTGGATCCTCCATGCCCTGTCCAGGCACACCCCCCTCCCAGCACATCAATGTGTTCTCTAACACTGAGCTTGCTGAACCCTTTAGTTTAGGGGCTTTTATGGAGGTTTTATCACATGGACAAGATTGATTAAATCATCAGGCATTGTCACATAACTCAATATCGAGCCCCTCTCTTAATTTTATTTCTTATTATACCACGGCACTATATCCAGAAGAGATCAGAAACCTGATAAGCAGGAGACAGTTTCCTGATTTTAACCCCAGCACGAGGTAGAACTCCTTTGTTACCAGTGTGACTGAGGGGGCTGCATGGCTGGTGGCTGGGCAGGCCCACCCTTATTGCCAGGGGAGACTGATGTTGCAAAGGGCAGGGAGTGCCCGAGAGGACTTTGAGGCCCTGCTGCCTGCCTGAGAGACCCTGAGGGTGAGCAGCTGGGTCTCAGAGGGGTCCCCAGCCCCCCACCAGCCCTTGCTTAAGTCTGGTCACATCTTGGCCTCCACTAGTCCTGCCTCAGGCTCTGGGCCTGACTGTACCTTCTCCTCTCTGGAGTGGTGGGTGAGGCACTAACATGGGAAGCCACTCAAGGTCTTACATCGGGAAGGCTACCTTGGAAGACGCTTGGTGTCCAGTTCTTAATATTTGGGGGCTTGGGAGGACAAACTGGGACTCTGTGAGTGTGTGTGTGTGTGTGTGTGTGTGTGTGTGTGTGTGTGTG